>NW_027413955.1:55000-71010 GCF_048773025.1 Camelus bactrianus | reverse complement strand
AATAATTGCTTAAATGTTGTCCAGGAATGATATTCATTTTTGAAAACATGATATATATTGTAAAGGATTTGGGCTCCCTTAGAAAAATCCCAGTCCAGGCACGATTGTATAGCACCTCCTTTCACTTTCAAGTGTCTCATTTCAGACAATAAAGTAGCCAGTCATCTTCCTTGTGCATGACCTTTGTAACTGGCACAAGTCAAACGGCACAAAATTCAGACCCAATCTCCTGATCCATATGATTCTCATATTCTTTTTTTTTTTTTTTTTTTTTAGCGAGTCCAGAAGCTATGGGTCTGTGCCAACCACCCGTGGCTGTTCACTATCCAGCATTTCTTCCATTATCTTTATGTTGTCCTGTTTCTTGGAAGTATTAGTGCAGCTACTTTTCCCGATGGTCTGTCTCTGTCTCTGTCTCTCACTCTTTTCTCCTTCTTTTTTTTGGGGGGGGGAGGAGGGGGATGGGTTTGATTAGGTTATTTATTTATTTTAATGGTGGTTCTGGGGATTGAACCCAGGGCATCATGCATGCTAAGCAGGCACCCTAACAATGATCTATATCCTTCTCTACACCGCCCCCCCGACCCTCCAGCACCCCCCCCCGTCCCCGGCCAGGGCCTGTCTTTGCTCAACCCAATAGAAAAGCATTTATGTTTTGCCAGTTTCCTGGGTCCTTCTTTGTTTCATAAAACTGAGAAGAAATACACGTGGAAGTTCTCTCCTATGAATTGAACAGACTGAAGATCCTTTAAATAACCAAATGAGGTGGAAGTGCAGAGAGTACCATACGGGAACACACCGAGGCACATCGTCATCAAATTGACCAAAATTAAGGATAAGGAGAAAATATTAAAATGAACGAGAGAAAAGCAACAAATAACATACAAGGGAACTCCCGTAAGGTTATCAGCTGATTTTTCAGCAGAAACTCTACAGGCCAGAAGTGGGTGGCACAACATACTTAAAGTGATGAAAGGGAAAAACTGACAGGTAAGAATACTCTATTCAGCAAGGCTCTCGTTCAGATTTGAGGGAGAAATCAAAAGCTTCACAGATAAACAAAAGCTACAAGATTTCAGCACCATCAAGCCGGCTTTACAAGGAATGATAAAGGATGGTCTCAAGTCATCAAATCCTAAGAAAAGAGAACAAAAAGATGACAGAGAAAGGGAGGGGGGGAGAGAGGGAGAGAGAGAGGGGGAGAGAGGGGGGGAGGAGAGAGAGAGAGAGAGAGAGAGAGAGAGAGAGAGAAAGAGAGAGAGAGAGAGAGGGAGGGAGGGAGGGAGGGAGAGGAGACCTTCGAAAGATTGCTTTGCCTGTTTAGGGTCTTCCGTTGTTCCTTAAAAATTTTGAAATTGTTTGTTCTAGTTCTGTGAGGAATGTCGTGAGTATTTTGACAGGGGTTGCATGGAACCTGCGGTTTGCTTTGGATAGTGTGGCCATGTTGATAGTATTGATTCTTCCAATGCAAGAGCACAAGGCATCTTTCCATTTCTTTGTGTCATTTCAGATTCTGGAGTATAGATAACCTCCTCGATTAAGTTTATTTCTAGGCATTTTACTGTTTTTGACTCAATGGAAGTGTTTATCCCAGTTATAAAATTCTGGTTTTTAAAGTGGAGGGGGGAAAAAAAAAAAGGAAAGGAAGGGCCACAAATGGCAAAATATCCTTCTTTCTCATGGGTGAATTGTATTCCATTACGTGTGTGTATGTGTGTGTGTGTGTGTGTGTGTGTGTGTGTGTGTGTGTGTGTGTGTGTGTGTCCCCTCTTCTTTATCTATTCAAATATTGATGTGCACTTAGGATGCTTCCGTATCTTGGCAATCATAAATGATGTTGCTGCTAATAGCAGGGTGTGTGTATCTTTTTGAATTCATTCTTCTTTTGTGGTTGGCTTTATTCCTTTGATAAGTATGTAAGTTTAAAAAGCTAAAGCTCTAAACCTTCCTGGAAACAATGAACAGTACATATATGTAAATTAAAAATATATGTGCAGTAAAAACATTTTAAAAAAATAAATAAATAAAAAAGAACGAAAGACAAGGAAATTAGCTATCAAGCCGTGAAAGACATGGAAGAAACTTAAAAGACATCTTACTAAATCAAAGAAACCGGTCTGAAAATTGTTACCAACTGTACAATTCCAACCAAATGACATCCTGGAAAAGGCAAAGCTCTAGAAACAATCAAAAGATCATGGTATCCAGGGGTTTGGGGAGAGGGAGGGAAGGAGGAATGAACAGATGCAGCGTGAGGGATTTTTAAGGCGATGAAATTATTCTGTAGGATACCATAGTGGTGGCTGCATGTCATTGTACATTTGTCAAAACCCATAGAACGTACAACCTCAAGAGTGAACCGTCCTGTAAACTATGGACTTTGATGGATAATAACGTGTCCATGTCGGATCATCAGTTTTACCAAATAGGCCACACTGATGAGAGATGTTGAGGGGAGTGGAGGATATATGTGTGGGTGGGGAGGGCTATGTGAGAACTCTCTGTATTTTCTGCTCAATTCTGCTGTGAGCCTGAAACTGCTCTAGGAAATAAAGTCTATTAATCAAAAACAAAAACAAAAACAGAAACAGAAACAAAAACAAAACACCCAAATGAGGTGAACCAGGATTCAGTCATCCAAAATGGAGCTGGACGGCCAGTGGGAGGAACTTTGTTGCAGACATAGTCCTGTTTCAGGGAGGGGGACGTTGTCCCCTCCCTCTACACATCTTGAGTTCTCTGGGCTGGACTGATCCAAAAATGGACCCCAGACGGATCGTTGAGCAGGAGCGACAGGGAACCTACTGTCTTTCATTCAAGCACTCATGTGTCCCCGAAGCAGGCAGCTTTTCTCCGTTTTAGGACAAGAAATCAGCCCTTTGTGCGAAATGGGCCGGGCTGAGAGCCTTTGGTTTTGGGTGACCCGTCCGTGAAGAATCGAGACGGAGTTTGGGTTTTGGGGAGGGGGGGAAGCCCCTGAAAGAAGTCACGAGGTTGGTTGGTTTCTCTAGGCTTCCGGGGCCTGAAGGCTCTCAGTGGGTGATCAGGGTGTTTTCCTAAGTCCAGATGCAGGGAGGGCACCCTCCACGGAAGTGATCGATTTCCCGCTTTCAGGGAGACAGAAAGAAGAGTCTGAGGGTCCCTCTTGCGTCTGCTGGCCCCTCGGCTTCTTCGGTCACTCTCATTTCTAACCCATCCGTGTGCCACGGAGGCACATACATGTTTGGGGTGGCCTCTCCTGGGTCCCGACACCGGCATCAATGGGGGGAGGGGGGGCATGAGTGGTCAGAACTGTATCAAGCTCAAGGGCACCACCAACCGGTTTCAAAAACAAATCTGCCAGCAGCTGCTAGCCGCAGCCTGGTCGTTTCAAAGTTCCCGCCTTGCTCTTGTGGTGTGTTTTCTTTCGTTTCCCCTTCTCCACTTGCCCCGTGGGGTAGTCTGATGACACACACTTCCAGTGCTTCTTTCTTGCATCTGTGTCTCCTGGGCTGCAGTCCTAAGAGCCCCCCCCATCGCCCCCGTCCCCCCAATCAACTCGTTTCTTTACCCTCCACCAGGTCTCCTGGCTTGGAAATCTCGGCTCACAGCATGTGTCTCGTGTCCTCTCTGAATTCACGGGCCCAGCCATCCACCCTAAGGAGACGGAGGGAGGGAAGGAAGGTTTTGACCTGGCGACCTTCCTTGCCGGCATCCTCCGGATTTGGGACCCTTCAGTGCGCCACCTGCCACCCGCCATACCACTCTCACCCTGAGGCCTAGCCCTCGGGGCTCCGTCCACGCGGAAACCTGAACGCGGACGGACCTGGACGGTGGGCGGGGTGGGGGTGGGGGTGTGGAGGGGCTTGCTTCATCACTGCCGGAACCGTGGAGGCGACCGGGACAGACGCGTCCTTCAAGAGGTGAAGGGACACGTCGCCCGGGCTAGGTCCGTGCCACAGCATGTGATTTGGCTCTAAAAAGGAAACCAGGGACCCGTGGAGCCGAGAGACCTGTGGGAGACAGGCGGGGCCGATTCTGCGTGCCCCTGACTCCCTGAAAGAAGCCAATCTGAAAAGGTGGCATCCTGTAGGGTACCGGCTCTAGATGACATTCATTCTCAAAAGGGCAAAAGCCCCAGAGAGGGTGAAAAGATGAGTGGGGTCGGGGGTGGTGGTGGTGAAGGTTGTCTGTGTGGGTGTGTGTGTGTGTGGGTGTGTGGGTGTGGGTGTGGGTGTGGGTGTGGGTGTGTGTGTGTGTGTGTTGTGGCGGGGGGTTGTTGATGAATAGGTGGAGCACAGGGGACTTTTAAGCAGCGAAACTCTCCGGTAGGTAGGTCCACGATGGGATGAAAACCAACGTGTTGGATATGGCAATACCTAAGATGGGGTGAACTGAAAGAACCCTTCTGGGTGTCCCGCCCCTCAGCCGAAGTTTAAAGTCCTTCCTAAAGCCAGAAGGTAAAGACACACGAGAGCAATCTGAGGGGCCATCGCTGAGGAGTAACAGCGAGGCCAGTGAATCCAGTGAAAGACTGACTGACGTGGGGGCCTGGGTCCCTCGGCTCGACCCCCTTCCCCGGGAAACCGAAGCCTTCGACGCAGGGATGCGCTTTGACACGCTTCTGTCTCATCGGAGAAGGCTTCTTCTGCCTGGCATTGCGTGACGGGGCCGAGAAACCCGTCCTCTCCTCCTCTGCGTGAGGTAGCGGTCGCTCCCGCCTTTGCGCAGCGGTGAAGAAAGCTACCAGAAACACGGTTCTGCGTTTCTCTCGATACCGTGGGCGAGCGTCACGGCTTTTCCTTGCGTTCCACCATGCAGTCAGATAGCATTCTCAAAACTAAGCGTGCCATGCAAATTTTCCTTTTCCTTTTTTAAAGTGACTGTCAAGAACTTAGGCAGCATCGAGTGAAAATGTTGGGCACCTTCATCTCTTGGTTTGTATGGAGCCAGCTAGGTCATCAGACCCACGTCACCATGATTTCTGAATTCTAAGATCCTTTCCAATCCATGATATTGTACACTCCTGGGTCATGGGATGTCACTATGGCTGATCAGGTCAAAGGGAATGTGTCCCTCCAGAGCACTTATTAACACGTCAGTTTATTTAAACGACAACAAAGGAAATTCCCTTCGGGCGATATTCATTCCACACGCTAAAGGAAAGCGATAGGTTGTGTGCCTGAGCCCACACAGTGTGACGCAGGAACGGGGTGGGGGTTGAGGGAGGAGGAACTCTGGCTAGTGTCCAGGACCTAACGGGAGATAGAGTGGAGGATTTTTGCCCTTCTTCAGGGACAGGGTGAATCGGCCCGAGGTTGACTTGTGCGCTCAGAAAGAGGGCCTTTACCGGATGCCCCGAGCAAGCAGACTTTTCTTTTCTTCTTCTTCTTTTCTTTTTTCAGTTTTATTGACATAGGTTTGACATACAGCCCTCTATCAGTTTCAGGTGTACAGCACAATGATTTGACTTCCATAGACTGTGAAGTGATTATTAGGTAACTTTAGTGACCAGGAAACAACGATATGTTAAAAGGGGGTTTAATCAACAGAACTGCTATTTCTGATGATCATCTATTCCTAAGAGAAAGGACAGATGAACACTCCAAAATGCAGGAAGTGCATAGTCACAGAATGATGAACAATCTTTACCCGTGCCGACGTTTTGACGCCAGGATACGTGGAAAGCTGAAGTTTTAGAACATAGAAATATTTGGCTCTCCATTTGACCTGGAAATCTCCTTGTTGGAAAGAAGCTAATTTCTCCTCCTCATCCTCGTCCTCCTCGTCCTCGTCCTCGTCCTCGTCCTCGTCCTCCTCCTGCCTTTTTAACTAAAAAAATAAAAAAATAAAATAAAAAAAAATTTTTTAACAAGAAGTTTTTATCTTTTTGGAGGGGGGACGGGTCATTAGGTGTCTTTATCTACGTTTCAATTAATTATTTAGATTTATTATACGTTTTCAGTGGTGGTACTGGGGACTGAGCCCAAGGCCTTGTGCATGCTGAGCACGCACTCTACCGCAGAGCTCTACGCTTTCCCAGAAAGGAGCAAATTTCTAAACATAGAACTGGATGAGTAGGTCAGCTTTTTGATCTCATAGAAGCAGCGGCCCAGTTCTCTGGGGGGAACCCTCCTTATCTTGTCCATCTCGACAACGTCAGAAACGTCTGTCTGCATAGCCCACAGTGGCCTGAGACTGAGGCCAGGGGGCTGAATCAGGTAGAACCTGAAACCGAATGGAAGAAACAAACAAACAAAAAAGGGTGGGGAGGGGCACGCGGAGGCCTTTTTAAACGTACACACTGCTGCGTGGTCTCCCTCGTCGAAACTCTAATTCGCAGCCTTCTTAAGGAGAAATATACACCTGAAACGTCTTTTTTCCACACAGAGTTTAAAAGCTTTCACCCTCCGAGCCGAAAAACCTTACCCGTCCCATCGGTTCTTTCTGAGTGAGTGGGTTCTCTAGTGTCCTACGCGTCTGCTGGGAAACAAGCTGCTGGAGAACCAGCAACTAGAAACCAAGCTGCACCAGCATTTCCATGAGCGTAAAATCTTACATTCACACTTACTTGCTTAAAAATGCACACGCCTGCTTTGTTTTCATGTTTTACACAGTCGATGACCTATAACATGTATGATGCTCAAGAAATTGTGTGAGGGGCAATCCTGAGATTGACCGTGAGGGCGCAACAGATGGCAGATATTTCCTTAGGGTAAAACAATGGACGGTCATGGGAAGCCAGATCATCCATTAACAGAACTTGGTTCTGGCAGGAAAGCATGTGGTTTAACCCCGGGGAAATATTTGCTATCTCGAGATGTCCCAGAGGCAATCACAGGATACACTTAGAAATTTTGCATCCCCCGAGGAGGGTGATTGTTCCTGGAAGGGATAGGCCTGAAATGAATCAGTTAGCCAGCAAGCAGAACTTCGTGCTTCTGGCATGAAATATCTAAAGCCCCACCTCTTTGATCGCATTTCTTTTTTTTTTTTCCCTGAGCCGTATACTCCCAATAAACAGGATGTCGACCAGGCTTTTGGCACTCTAGATCCACGAGACCTTGAGTCCCCTGGTCCCATTTTCGCTCTTTACTTGGTCTCTTTGTTTCTTAATTCTTGCGTCGCCCGTCCTCAGACACGGTCCCGAGCTGCGCTGGACACAGCACCCGTCCTACCCGACTCGTGAGTGACCTATAGTTTTTAAATGAAAGCTACAAAATCTCTGGTCATGTCGATCTGCTGGTCTCGTCTGTATGAGACAGGGCAGTACCTGAGTTTCAGAGACACACACAGACACACACACACACACAGACACACACACACACACACACACACACACACTCTAAAGGGAACAAAGAACAAAGAAAGATAGAGAAAGAAAAAGAAAAAGGCTCAGGGGAATAAAGGATTCGCTTGCTCTCTGTGACATGACCCAGTAGACCTAGTTGTCACGAGACAGGAAGCTCAACTCTCCGTGTTTACATTATCTGTTCCTGAGCTTTCTTGCAGAAAATTCTCATGCGTTTCTTTCCCCTCACGGAAGTCTTCTCTATTCCCCACAGAGCCTGGGGCGATGGCTCTTCACCCTGGAGCCGCCTGCGGCCGATCCAAGATATCGGATGATTTATGGAAGTGATCAGTGATCCTGAGACAAAGCCCTTCCTTTAGGTAGAAAAGCATGGCCCCTGCTGCTCAGGGAGCTGGCACTCCCCCTCCCTCTCCCCTCATGCCACCTTCTCCTTTGTGCACAAGCTATCGCTTTCGCAAAAGAGCTTGGCTTGCCTGAGAGTCTTGTGGAAGCCATCCTCATTTCTATGGTACTGCCGTCCAAGGATCTGGAAAGGGCCCGGTCCCATGTATGCATGTATGCATGTAGGCACTTGTGTATGTCCCCGGCTTGTAGGCCTGGCATGTTTCTTCCTCCACATACACTTGCCAGAGTTCATTCATGAAAGAGCTCTATGGAACTGGTTTTCAAGGGAACATGCAGGCAGGGAATGCGAACAGGAAGGAACCCAAATGTTTTCCTTCAGGTTGACATGATCTAGGACAGATCCTTTCATCCAGAAAAGCAAATGTCAAGGGATCGGTCTCGTGAAAAGAGCCATGTCTTGATTGTGACGAGCAGCATTCGAGGTGAAACTTTTCGCCTCCCTAGGTTTACCCCGAATCCATTAAGTTCCTGTGGGTTATCTCTGTCATAAAACGTGTCAGCCAGGAAAAAAAAAAAAAAAAAAAAGAGTCTGGGAGCGATGGTTGGCTCGGTCTCAAGTCTCAGGAAGTGTTCACACCCCAAGCAGTCCGAGGGGGTAGTGTGTGTGTGTGTGGGGGAGGCGGTCCATCTCTGAAAAATTGGTGCCTCCTCCACGTAGTTTTTGGTCCCTTGCAACTGAAGCATCTGGCAACGTCCCTGGAATGTTTAGATCGTTTCCAAAGAAGATGAGATACGGAAGCGTTCGTTCCTGGCTCCATGAGTCGAAGGGGACGTGCTTTAATATCTTTCTGACAGAAAAGACTCGAGATCTGTCAGTGTGTTGGCCGACATGACTGGTATACCTTCGGAGGATGGATGGACCTACAGACAGACAGACAGACCGGAATACATACATACTTACTTACATACGTACATATGTAAACATACAATACAATACAATACAATACAATACAATACAATACAATACAATACAATACAATACAATACAATACAATACAATACAACAAAACAAAATGAAACAGAATAAAATAAAATAAAATAAAATAAAATAAAATAAAATAAAATAAATTAATTTAAATGAAAATAAAAGGATGCTGTGAGGAGAAAGTGTCTGTTTCTGGCTAGGACCAAATCGTGTCCCTACGTGGACCGGTTGGGAAAGACTGGTGTCCCAGATGGTTCACCGTGACTTCCTCGTGAACAATTGCTGTGACCGATTCGGGCTTCGGAACAGTCACGGTCTCGTTCTGAGGAACGTCTCCTGGAAAGCATGTGGAGACCGTCTTCGTCTGCCGTCCTTAGGAAACGTTCCAGCAGAGCGGGTGTCCGAGAGCCTCTAGGGGCGATGGCTATGCTTCGTGGACGTCTGTCCCTCTTCAGGCCGAATTTCGTGGAAGTATGCTGATCTGGCCAGCCGACAAGTCTGAATGGGGGTGATTTTTTGGTAGAAATGCGCGTCCTTGGAGAGACCAGGGGAAGGGGAGCATGTCTCAGTGGAAACTCTCGTACAGCGTGATAGAGATGAGAATGCGGTTCTGTGTCATCATCTTTGCGTGCTTCCCGCCACCCTCCCCCTCCCCGCCCCGCCCCGCCTTCCACTGATACGCTGGGCCACGTCACGCATGCTTCGAGTTTTCTCCGATGGTTGGCCAACGCTCTTCCGACTCCCGTTGCCCATGGTTCTCCCGCTTTGGACTTGGCATCCTCGAGAACCAAAGCCGCCCTTTCCCTGAAGCCCCGCCGAGCCGGGCTGAGCAGCTGGACATCCGCTGGAGAGAGGTCACTGCCGTGTCCCCTCTCGAGACCCTCCTCCTGCCCGTTGCTGTGGAGGCCACTCAGAAAGTGGACCTGAACCCGCATGCGTTTTTCAGGCCACCCGAGCCTCTTCGAGCCCGACGCCTAGACATCTTCCTGACTGGTGGCGCTCCGGACTCACACCCTGGGTTTCTCGTTGGCTTCAGCCACGGACCTTTGTCTTCCTGGAACGAAAGACCAGACCGGTTTCATCAGGTGGAACCACCTGCCTGGTGGCGGGACTGTCGTGGAACCCTGTGGACCACCCCGAAGTGTATATGCAGCCCAAGGGTGATCTCTCCAGTTGAACAACCATCGAGGCCCAAAAGGACCCCTGCCCCGGGAAGAAAGAAACTTTGACCTTGACCCTTAGCTGCCCGAACGAGAATTTGGATCAGGGTTGGGTAGGGTGATGGAGATCTCCCTTGGCACAGTTCCCGTGTGCGGGACTTTCAATGACTCTGTCTTCCTGAAAGGACACCCGCCCCCTGACCACGCTGTCTCGTCATCAGTTTGTTTCCACGAGGGACGAACCGTCATTGTGTGCACGACAAAGTTGGCCGCTGCCTGTTTGGTCCGCCATCGCTCCGTAAGGGACCGACGAAGTGTGCGTCGTGACCAGTGACCGATTTCGGAGCCCGTGGGTGGTGGGCGGGTGTGTATCTGTTTTCCAGGTCACGCGCGACGCGGTGTGTCGTGGTGTGGCCCGCCCGGCCACCCCACCTCCCTTCCCCCATGGAAAATCAAGGGAGAGTATTGCCCGAGACAGACGAAAGTGCAGCCACGAAACCTAAAAGGATGACCCTGGATGTCAACTTGGAGGTGGCTAGGAGACGGCTGAGCATGCATAGGATCACACTGCACTGCCACCGTGTGGGATGCCGCACATGTGTCGCCGTCGTGGTTTTCATCTCCTCCACCTATTGCCCTCACCTACATCCACTCTTTATCTCACTGAACTCTTTTTTTTTTTTTTTTTTTTTTTTTCCGGTAAGACAGTGAGAATTTTCCCTCTCTCTCTCTCTCTCTCTCTCTCTCTGTCTCTCTCTCTCCTACTGTCTCTCATAATTGACCTGACAAGGGGATGTCCGTTTTCACGTGTCCAACATAGCGATTCGGGATTCTTCCATGTTCCACGATGATCACCGTGATGAGTCTGGTTACGGATCAGTCACCGGACAGCGTCATGACAATAGTATGGATTGACTCTACTCGCCCTGCTGTCCATGACCTCCCGTAATTTGTGTATTTATTAATTGGAGTTAACTGGAAGCTTGTACTTTTTCCTCTCCCTCACCCATTGCACTCATTGTTCCTTCTTGGTATCCATGAGCCTGTTTCAGCTTCCTTGCATGTGTTCCTGCGTATTGTCTTGGGGATTCTGCCTCGAAGTGACAACATCCCTCTCGAACTTAAGTCACTTAGTTAACATCATCCCCTCTAGGTGTAGGTCTCTCCAGACCACGTGGCACTGTCCATTCGTCCATCCGCGGGCCCGTAGTGGAACTGCCGGGTCTTCCAGGAGTTTTCTGTGGAATGTTTTGAGGGACTTCTGTCCTGTTTTCCCTAATGGCTTTCCTCCACCTCCGTTTCGCCCTCTCCCCCTCGCCCCCACCACCAACCCCTGTTCCGTGTTGCCTTCTGTCTTCCGTCGGAGAGCGGAGTCTGTCAGGTATGAGTCGAGAGCTCTGTGTCCGCCTGCCAGCCCGCCCACCAGGCCCCATCTCGAACGGTGGTCTCTATCACGTGTTCCGTCAGGAGCAGGCACTTTCTGCTTGTTTTTGGAACTTGCTGTCGAGATTCCAGGTTCTGGGCCTGTCCGGATATCTCTTGGAAACGGAAATGTGTGCGTTTTCCCCTTTTTTAAATTGTGTTCGTTTGTTTACTTACTTATTTATTTATTTACTTACTTACATTTATTTATTTATTTAGGCCTTTTTTTTTTTGGTTCTTGCTGCTGTTGTTGCTTTCGGTGGTTGTTTGTTTATTCGGGGAGGGGAGGTAATTCGTTTCTTTTGCTGGTTTGTTGCCTGACTTAGTGATTGCCTGACTTACCGACTTCCTTATTGACTTGAACGGAAGTCCTGAAGATCGAACCCTGGACCTCGCGCGTGCTGGGCAGGCACTCTGCCGCTGAGTTCTACGCTCCATCCTCCCCCTCGCCCCCTCCCCCATTTGGGGGAGGAAAAAAATAATTTTTTTTTTTTCCTTTTAAACTGAAAACGTCCGTTTGGGTCTCCTGCACGTGTTTCATCCCTGGTTTTCTGGCTTCTAGGAGGTGGAGTTGACCGAGTTCTTGGACTGTTGAGGAGAGGAACCCCTGATGGGCTGCGGTTGTGCTTTTTCTACGGTGTTTTTGTTTTTGTTTTTAAACCCCAGAGTAGTTCTACAACTTGATTTCCCTTTGGTGGTGGGTTTTGTCGTTTGTTTTCATGTTTCCTTTCTTTCTTTCTTTCTTTCTTTCTTTCTTTCTTTCTTTCTTTCTTTCTTTCTTTCTTTCTTTCTTCCTTCCTTCCTTCCTTCCTTCCTTCCTTCCTTCCTTCCTTCCTTTTTCTTCCTTTCTTCCTTTCTTTCTTCCTTTCTTCATTTCTTTCTTCCTTCCTTTCTTCCTTCCTTTCTTCCTTTCTTCCTTCCTTCCTTCCTTTCTTCCTTCCTTTTTCCTTTCTTTCCTTTCTTTCTTTCCTTTCTTTCTTTTCTTTCTTTTTTTTTTTTTTTTCGGATGGGGCTACAGTTTCCTTGTCCACGTTGACTGTGTCAAACACACACACCGACACACACACGCACACACAGACACGCGGATGCGCATGCACAGTGTTGCTCTGTGTAGATGCACTGAACCTCGATTTACCGAGCGGGTGGCTATCGACTCGCCCCCCCGAACCCCCGCCCGCATTTTTTTGTTTTCCCTCCTCCTTCCTGCGGTTGTGGTCAGCCGTGCTGACGTCCGTGTTCTCACGACCGACCGCGAGTGCGTTTTCCCCACGCGCCCGTTTGTTGTCTTTGGGCTTTGTCGCGATCTGTGCCGAGATCGATTTCTCTTTCCGCTTCGATGGGGTTCGCGGTCTTCATCCTTTCTTTTCTAGCTTCTGGGCTTTGCCTGTCTGCTTTCGAAAGACCTCCCGCATTCGAGAGGACGGACTCCAAAGCCGATTCCTGCGTTGTTCTCTGAGCGCTCGCCTGGTTTCGGTTTGCCAGCCCCCGCCTTCCCTCCCTCTTCCCCTCCTCCCCTTCCCAACCTCCCACCCGGGAACCCGGGATCTCGTCCTGGTCGCTCTGGGCCACCCGCGGCGTGGGCCCCGGCCCCGCCGGCGTGTCCGTGTGATCTCCCCCGCCCGGGGAATCGCGTGGGGAGCGCGTCCCCTTCGCGGCAGCCGCCCGGCCGGCCGTGTCTTGCCAAACCCCGGCTCCCTCCGTCCTCCCCGCCCTGATCTGTTGCCGGGGTCGCGTCGCGCCGCGTCGCGTCGTGTCGCCTCGTGTCGTGCCGTGCCGTGCCGTGACGAGGGTGAGCGGGCTCCGAGGCGGACGCCACGGGGCCGCCCGGCGCCTCAGTCCGGGACGAGCTCGGGCGTTTGGGCGGCCGGCGGCGGTCGGGATCGGTTCCGGGGACGTTGGCGACGGTTGTCGGGCGCCATCTGGCTGCCGCTCTGAGATCGTCCCTCTTCTCCCGAGCGTCGGCGACCTCGGCAAGGGATGGGGCTCGGCGGCGGGGCCCGAGGCAGACTTCGGGGAGGCTGGCGACACCGGCGGTGACAGTCCCCGTGGCGCTGAGCCGCGGGCGCGTCCTGCTCTCGGCGCAGATTGGACTCGCAGGATGATGAGGGGGTGACTGTCGCCGCGCTCCCGGGATCTCGTGTGCCGGGGGAAGCCGTGTGGCCTGGCCTGGTCGACCAGCATCCGCCTGTGCCCCTCCAGCCGCGGAGACCGACCCGAGCCGATCGGACACGGCCTGCGCCTTGCCGCCGCGGGGGAAAGGGAGAGAGTGTCCCGCGCCCGGGCCGCCGGCGGCTAGGTGGTCAGGCCCTCGTCTGCGTCCCTTGGACGACTGCTCCTGAGGCGAGGAGCGGCCCGGGCCCAGTGCGGTGAGGCCGTGGACGGGCGCGCTGGGGTTCCCGGTCGTCGGAGGCGCCTCCTTGGATGAAATGTTTTCTGAGTCCCGATGGATCCGGAGACGTGGCTGGGCCGGCCCCTGTTGGCGCGGGAGGCCTGGGAGGGGGTGCCCCCCGGCCCGTAAGCCTGCCCGCGTGGGTTCCGGTGGCGTTGGAGGGACCGAGACTTCATCCGGACTCGGGGACCGGCACGGGGGCGTCCTGCGAGGGATGTGGGGGAGGCAGGCTTTCCCCGGCCCGGGGCCCGGGGCCCGGTGCTCGGGAGCGGTCCCTCGTGGGGGGCCCTCTCGTCGGAGGCGCCTCTGTGGCATCTCCCCGAGTCCCCGGCCACGCGGGCGAGAAAAGGGCAGGGCGTCCCCGGCCTGATCCCGTCTCCCTCTCGTCCCTTCCCATTCCCATTCCCATTCCCACTCCTCCTCCTAAGCCTCCTCCTAATCCCCCTCCCCTCTCCCATCCCCTCTCCCCTCCCCCTACCAAACCCCCCCCACCCCGGTCGATCAGATGGCCCCCGAGAGCTTCGGGGCTGCCATTTATGGGGGTAGGGCTGGGGGCAGGTGGCCGGACCGAGGTCCCGGGGTCCCCCCTTGCAAATCGTGGACCCGCCCCGTTTCTGGGCGCTGTCATTTTTCCTGTCGTGTTGGGCATTTTCTGCCAGCAGATAGGTGCTGACACGGTCTTCCTCGGTGTCTGTCACCGAGTGTTGGGTCTCCGGACGCGTGCGAGGCTCTGGGCTTCTCTCTGCGTGAGCCCTGGCCTGGTAGCCGACTCCGCTTCTGACACTTGAGCCGCCCGCCCGGGCCTGCGCGCCGGCTCTCGTGTGTGCGTCCAGCTGACGTGGCCCGTGGTGCCACCTCCGGTCTCTGGTGGCCCGAGGGCGGTGGGGTGAGGTGGCGGCGTGGGTCTTTTACCCCGTGCGCTCCCCGCCGCAGGCACCCGGTGGTGGCCGGCGCGACCCCACCCCCGTAGGCTCCGTGCCGCGTGTCAGGCATTCCCCGCCTGGGGTCGTTGGCCGCTCTCCTCGGAGAGGACTGAGGAGTGGGTGGCGCCTGGCGAGGCTGAAGCAGGCCCCTCTGGTGGTTGTCCTCGCCGGGCCCTCCCCTCTGGGGCCTCCCTGCCCCACATGGCTCGCTCGCTCGCTCACTCACTCACTCATTCACTCACCTGACCGATGTGGTGAAGTCATGCTCCCCCGGGCCGGGCCTAAGCCGCGCCAGACGAGGGACGGGGACGTTCATGGCGAACGTGGCTTCTCTTCTCGTTCTGCCTGCGGGCCCCTCGCCTCTCCTCTGCCGCCCGTGGGTGGCGGGGGGAAGGCAGGGGTGCGGACTCCGGCCCGACCTCGGTCTCCCGTGCCTTGTGGTGTCGGCGAGGCCGGGGTCTTGCGACGCGGCAGACACTCTCGCCTCCTCGCCTGCTCGGCGTCCTGTCTCGCGAGCGGCCCTCCCCCGCGGCGGGGGAGGGCTGCCCCGCCGCCACGCCACGTACCCCCTCGTCGGGGTGTGAGCGTGTCTCGCCTTGGTCCTCTGCGGTGCCCCTGGAGCGCTCCAGGTTGTCCCTCAGGTGCCCGAGGCCGAGCGGCGGCATCGCTTCCCGTCCCCAGCGAGTCCTCTCGGGTAACCCCTGCGGTGGTCGTGTCTCCCGAGCGCCTCTCTTGAGGCGTGGGGGAGGGGTCGAGACGGTAAGCGAGGCGTGTCCGCTCCCCACCCTCGGTGGGGCCGGGGCCGCCTCCTGAACGTCAGTCCTCACCCTGTACCGGGGGGGGGGACTGACGTGGCCGGGCGCACGCCGGGTGGGTCCCCCTCAGCGGGGTTCGCGCCCGGGCGTGGGAGCGATCGTGGTGGGGCCGGGTGATGTGCCGGTGAGGGGCGGGCGTCTGTCCCGTCCCCACGCGGTCTTGGGTGCGTCTCCTCGCGAGGTGGCACGCACGGGCTCTCCCCGGTCCCGACCGCGAACGCTCGCTTCTTGGCCCGCTGCTTACCCTTACCGCAGACCCCTCCTGCCCAGCCGAGCGCTGGCGTACACGTCGGCGGGCTTCCGTAGGCCTGAACGGGGCACGCTGGGTGGGGGGCGATGCGCCCTCGGTGAGAAAGCCTTCTCTAGCGATCTGAGAGGGGAGCCTTGGGGGCACCGGACCCCCCAGCCGCCGCTCCTCCATCCAGAGCGTGCAGTCACTCTCCACGGGGAGCGACTGCCGCGGCGTGTGGGCAGGGCCCCGTCGCTTTGGCGTGTGGGCTGCGCTGGCCCCGCGGTGGGGCCGAGTGCTGTTCTTGGCCTGCTGTGGCCCGCGCCTCCCCCCTCCGAGTCGGGGGAGGGTTCCGCCGGGCCGGGCCCGGCGTCTGGCGCGGGGCCGTGCGAGCGCGCGCGCGCGTGTGCGCGGGCTTGGCCTCCCCGGCGCGTGCCGTGGGGGGGAGGGG
>NW_027413955.1:12500-42500 GCF_048773025.1 Camelus bactrianus | reverse complement strand
ATTGGCCGGAGGTTTGTCGATTTTATGGACTCTTTCAAAAAAACAGCTTTTGGTTTGATTTCTTCCTTTCTTTTCTTTTCTTTTCTTTTCTTTTCTTTTCTTTTCTTTTCTTTTCTTTTCTTTTCTTTTCTTTTCTTTTCTTTTTTTTTTTCTTTCTTTCTTTCCTTTCTTCCTTCCTTCCTCCTTCTTTCTTTCTTTCTTTTTCTTTCTTTCTTTTTCTTTCTTTCTTTTTCTTTCTTTCTTTCTTTCTTTCTTTCTTCTCTCTTTTTATTTTAACCTCTACTCTATTGATTTCCTGATCTTTAGGATTTCCTTCCTTCTGCTGACTTTTGGGTGTTTCTGCTCTTCTTTTTTTTAGTTCTTTCAGCTGGTGGGTTCGATTGTTTCTTTGAGATCATTCTTCATTTTTGAGGAAGGCCTGTATCGCTATAAAGTTCCCCCTTAGTGCAGCCTTGGCTGAATCCCATAAGTTTTGGGTGGTTGGGTTTTCATTTTCATTTGTATCAAGGTTCTCTTTGCTGTTGTTGTTGTTGCTGTTGCTGTTGCTGTTGTTGTTGCTGTTGCTGTTGCTGTTGCTGTTGCTGTTGTTGTTGTTGTTGTTGTTGTTGTTGTTGTTGTTGCTGCTGGGTTTTTTGTTTATTTCAACTTTGATTTCATCATTCACCCATTGGCTTTTCGATAGCATGTTGTTTCATCTCCATGCTTCCCCCCCCCCCCCCCGCCTTTAGTTAGCCTTTAGTTGGCTTCTGTGACTCACTTGTACGTTTTGGAGTTCGGTTGACCCTGTTTGGAAGTCTATTCACCTATGGCTATAACTGTTTGTATGAAACAGATAGTAATAGAATCTCAAACCCATCTAAAAGAGAAAGAAAGGAAGGAGAAGGGGGGGAAAAAAAAGTCTCTATTATTTTCTTGCTTCCCTCTGCCACTCTTAATGGTTTAGATGTCTTCTTTTTACAATTTTGTGTTTATTCCGTTTGGAATGAATGGTAGTGATCACCTTTCCGGTGATGAGTGGTCTCATTTTTGTACCATCCTCCTTCTTCTCTATTTAGAGTAGACCTGTTGATGTTTCTTTTAGCATGGGTTCAGTGTTGCTAAACTCTTTTCGTTTTTGCTTGTCTGTGAAGCAAAGTTCTTTACCTCCCCTTCTATTCTAAAGGATAGCTTTGCTGGATAGAGTATCCTAGGCTGCTTCTTTTTGTCTGTTTTGTTTTGTTTTGTTTTGTTTTTCATTCAAGAATTTCAATAGATCTTGCCACTCCCTTCTGGCCTGTAGTGTTTGTGTAGAGAAATCCGCTGAGAGCCTTATGGGGGTTCCCTTGAAACTCACTCTGTTTTTCTCTTGCCTAAAGGCGTTTAGGATCATTGCTTTATCCTTGACTCTGGCCATCTTGATTAGCCTATGTCTTGGTGTGGGCCTGTTTGAGTTCTTTCTGTTGGGTACCCTCTGAGCCTCCTGGACTTGGATATCTGATTCCTTCTTTAGATTTGGGAAATTTTCAGTCATGCTTTCTTCGAATATCTTTTCGGTCCCCTTGGTTCTTTCTTCCCCTTCTGGAACCCCTATTGTGCGTAGATGGGCACGCTTTCGAGGGTCCCTTAGGTCCCTAAGATGGTTTTCGTTGTTCTTTATTGGTTTTTCTCTCAGCTGTTCTGATTGGGTTCTTTCTGTTGTCCTGCCTTCTAGGCCACTTATTCGTTCCTCTGCGTGATCTAGCCTGCTTTGGACAGCCTTTAGACCAGTTCTCATTTCAGCCAATGAGTGGACCAGTTCTCCTTGACTCTTCTTTATAGCTTCGATTTCGTTTTTGACGTATAGTATATCTCTCAACACTATCTCTTGGAGTTCCTTCAGGACTTGGATCACTCCTTTTTGGAAATCTTGATCGAGCAGGCCATCCATGTCTATTTCATGGATCGTGCTTTCAGGGAATTTCTCTGGCTCTTTTAATTGGGAGTGGTTCCTCTGCTTCTTCATAATGCTCCTATCTCTCTGGCACTGTGGCTTAAGGAGTATCAGTTATCTATTGGTGTCCTTAAGGAGTTTATGTATTTATCGAAAGCCTAGGCAGGCATAAAACTTTAAAAGAGAGAGGGGGATAGGGGGAGAGAGAGAGAGACAGAGACAGAGACAGAGGGGGAGAGGGAGAGAGGGGGTGGGGGCAGGATGTTAAAAGAATGGAGAAAAAAAGGTTTGAAAACAGTGTACGATCAATAATAGAAGAGCAAGTTGAAGCAGAATAGCAATTGAGCTGAGACGTCTTCTAAAAGCCTTTAAAAACAAATAGAAAAGATCAGAAAATAATATACAGTTGTTTCAAAAGTAAATTTTTAAAAGGTAATCGGAAATAGAACAGATTTTAACAAAAGATAAAACAGAGGATTTTAAAAGACGGGAGAAAGAAAAGGTTTGAAGACAGTGTGTAATCATGAATAGAAGAGTAAGTGGAAGCAGAATAGCGATCGAGTTGAGACGTCTTTTAATAACCTTAATAAAAAGGAGGAAAAAAATCGAGAAACAATATTTGAAACCTGTGAATAACCAGTAACAGGAGATCAAAACCAAGAGAATGAAAAAGGGAAGGGGGTGGATGTTTAAAAATAATAATAATGAAAAGACTTGAAATGAAACATTTAAAAGGGATTAAAACCGTAAACGTATACGACTGTTCAAAAGTAAAGGTTAAAAAGGTAACAGAAGGTAAAACCGATGTAAAAGAGATTAAAAAAGAAAAAGGAAAAGAAAAAAAAAAAGAGGAAAAAAAAAAAAAAAAAAAAGGATGTGTTCTCCTGGAGACGGTGCGCTCTTAACGGTTTCACCGAGAAGTCTTTCTGTCGTCGCCCTGTTTCGTGAACTCAGCTTGCTGTTTCCGCGGGCCCTCTGTCGGCGCCCTCGTCTGTGCTGCCCTCGGTGCCTGTGGGCAAGTAGATCGCGCCCCCTCCTGGCACCGCGGTCGGATGCTGCGTTCCTGCCGGGAAGGAGGGAGGGTGGCTGGCCGCCTGCCCTCTCCCGGCGCCGGTCGCTCCGCTGCTCTGTGCGGCTGTGTGCTCCGCCTCGGGTCGGCGCTCCTCTCCGTAGGTGGGCTCGGGGAAGACGGTGGAACCGCCCCGCCCCTGCTGCATTCCAAAACTCGGCTCCTTCTTAGTCTTGGTGGCGCGAGTTCTCTGAGGTACCGGGGCAGATATATAATATCTGCCTCAGGCTGAAAACGAGTCTCAGTCCTGCCTAGGAGGTTGCAGAGCCCCCGGGTGCGGATTCGAGTCTCGGCCCCGCCCCCGCTCCCGCCCCCGCCCGCGCGCTGCGCGCCGCGCGCCAGGGGCTATGGCGGCTGTGGCTGCGCCCCGCCTCTCTTCTCGCGAGAAGGGCCGGTGATGGCGCCGCGGGTCTGAGGAGATGGAGGCTACGGCGCCCCTCTCCCCAGGGCACACCGGCCGTGTTGCTTTGCCTTTCTTTCCCCGTAATGGACGGGTTGGGGGGGCGGGTTGTTCTGCTCTGTATCCCCTCCTGGCCACGGCGCGTGGTGCCGCCGCCACGGTCCTCTGCCCGGCTCGTGCGGCCTGTCCCGGCCCCCGGCTGCCGGCCTGCGACTCGGGCTGGGTGTCGCGGGGACCCTCTGTGCCCGTTTCACTTGGATAGGTCGGTCAAGGGGCGCTCCGGGCAGCTCTGAGACTCGGAGGCTCCCCCACCGTCCCGTCGGCCTCTCCGTTGGAGACGGGGAGGTCTGGCGAACGAGACCTATTCCTCCTCTGCCGGTCCCTCCCGCACTGTTTTGCTTTTGACTCTTTCTTTTCTCCTTTTCTCCTACCAGATTTTGGGCGTCTTTGTCTTTCGAAGAGGGCGGTGTTCTGTCGGAGTTCCGCAGGTGGTCTGATTGGCCGAGTGGGTCCGTCGATGTGAGTTTTGGTGTATTTGTGGGAGAGGGTGAGCTACGAGCGTCCTTCTACTCCGCCGTCTTGCTTCTTCTCGGGTTATTTTTGAAGAGTAGGTGCTGGGGATTGAACCCTGGACCTTTATTTTTTGCATGCTAAGCATGGGCTGTACTGCCTGATCTCTAGACCCTCCCCACCGCAACCCCCCCCTTTCCCACCGCCTCCATAGTACTCGATGAATCTCCTACCTAGATATCTATGCTTCCTTGGAATAGGGCCGTCGTTTTCTTCATCGGATTGATGCACGTCTGTGGATTCGTCTCGTTTCTCTCCACTGCGGTGGGTGGCATCGGGGCGTGGGGTGGGGTGGGGTGGAGTGGCGTGGGCTGGGAACAGTTCTTCACGTGTAGAGGTGGAGCGGAGCGATGAGGATGGTGACTGTTTCCCCGAGTGCTCGCGCCGGGTGATGGAGGCCTGTGGTCTGACTTGGAAGAGGACTCGGGTGACCAGAACAGAGCCCGTGTGGGGTCGTTGTGGAGGGAGGAACTCCACCCCCCCCCCAGCCCCAGCCAAGGCACTCGTACCTCATCGAGGGACGGTCGGCCGAAAACAAACGAAAGCTGTCAGAGGTTTGGGGGTGGGGGTGAAGGGGTGGGTGTGTGTGTGTGTGTGTGTGTGTGTGTGTGTGTGTGTGTGTGTGTGTGTGTGTGTGTGTGTGTCTGTGTGGTGTGTGTGGTGTGTGTGTGTGTGGTGTGTGTGTGGTGTGTGTGTGTCCCCGTTCCCCGTACCACGGTCTCTGGTCGAGGCCCCCCCGAGCGGAGAAACGCACGCCAGGCCGTCCGTGCTCCTGGTTGTCCGGCCGCGTGTCCCTGCCACCCAGAGATCCCGAACCGTCCCGCTCGCTCCCCTGCCATGTGCCATGTGCCACCTGCCTGTCGGCCGGGCGCTATTTTAGACCCTGCGAAGAAGTCGACCGGACGGCCGGGCCGGGCCGGGCCGGGCCGGGCCGAGCCGAGCCGAGCCGAGCCGATCTGAGCCGAGCCCGTCCAGGCTGGGGTGGGTGGTGCTGGGTTCAGAGGAGTGGGGTACAAGCGGGAGGCGGGCGTCGATGGAGGGGAGGGGGAGGGGGAGGGGGAAGGGAGAGGAAAGGGGAGGGGAGGGGGAGCAGGGATGACGATGGTCTGGGGCTTGGCGTGTGGGGTGGGGGTGGGAGGGATGGTAGCCATCCTATGACTTTCTCTCCCTACCCCGCCTTTTGCAAGTCTGTTAGAGTGACAAGGTGGTGCTGGTTTCTGGCTGGTGCACACCATAGTGATTCTGTTCTTCTTTTTCCTGGTCTTTTTCAGGAACCCTCGTCCCGAGGGACTGAATCTAGTGCCCTGTGCTGCGCGGTACGACCTAGGGGTCGAATCTGCCAGGAGAGGACTTACAAGGATTTGGAGGATCCTGGAAAACTGCTACCATCCAGAATCCTACATGGATGTTCAAGATCTTGTGGATGGACGGACGGACGGAAGACGGATCGAATGGAGGCCCCGCCCCATCCCCTGGACCCCTTGGCCCAGGAGGATCGTGATGGGTCTGGAAAGGACTCTTCCGACGAGGGTCTCGGGATGGACTTTCTCGGTCTGCGGAAGGTGTTTCTGCACAAAGAGGAAGAGAGGGGCGTTCTCGGCCAGAGAGCCCGAACCGCCTCCTTTCAGGGATCCGCTCCAGTCAGGGTTGGGGTCGGGGTCAGAACGCAGCCACCGACAGCTCCCCTCCCTCGTCTTGGCTCTCCAACTTGGGAAACCCTCCTCCCTGCCCCCTCACCCATCTTCTCGTCAGCCGGCCTCCAGCTTCCCCGTGCCAACCACCTCTCTCATGCTGCCAGACTTTCCTCCTCCTTGGGCTGCCAGGAAGCTCTCCCGCTCCTCCACGTGCTTTGGCTTGGAATCCCTGACAAACACAAGCGGTGCTGGTGGGCGGGGCCGTGGGCGGTGGCAGAAGGACTCCCTTCATCTTATGGGAGCGATTTTTATCTCCATAGAGGTGGCGATTGAGAAAACACATAAAATCACTCAGAAGAATACCCATGTGTAGTATCCCTGACCTAGATCCGTGTCTGTCTGTCTGTCTGTCTGTCTGTCTGTCTGTCTCTCTCTCTCTCTCTCTCTCTCTCTCTCTCTCTCTCTCTGCCTCTCTCTCCATTTCGCTATTCTCTGTGTGTGTGTGTGCGCGCGCGCGCATGCGTGTCTGTCTGTCTCCCTTGTCTCTCTTTCCTCTCCTCTCCCCTCCTCTCCTCTTCCCTGTTCTCCCCCCTTCCCCCTCACCCCTCCACTCCTCTCTTCTCCCCTCCACTCCTCTCCTCTCCCTCTTCTCCTCTCCCCTCGCCTCTTCTCATTTCCCCTCCCCTCCCCTCTTTTCCCTCCTCTCCTTTCCTGTCCTCTCCCCTTTTATCCCTCCTCTCCTCTGCTCTTTCTCTCTCTCTCTCTCTCTCTCTCTCTCCCCCTCCCTCTCTCCCTCTCCCCCCCCTTCACTTCCCTCCCTCCTCCCTACCCCCCCAACCCCTACCTTCACAGGGCCTCATAGATTGCAATCGGTTTCCATGAAATGTGATGAAGAGGGAATGAATTTTAGAATGATATCCCCATGCCATCGAATCCTTCTTCCCCAGGGATAGCGACTTATTTGTGGTCGTGTTTGTTTTTGTTTTTCTTGTTGTTGTTTTGGGGCGCATCGAGGGCGCAGGAGGCGTTGGGAGTGAGGGTGATGTTTCTCTTTCTGTCTGTCTCCTCCTTAGGACGGATTTTAAGAGGAGGGAGGACTCACAGAAATCTACCATCTTGTCTCGTACTGCAGCTGTGTTTGAGCTTCCTATACGATCTGGGCGGAACACTCCCCACCCTCACCTCAAGCCGCCATTGCCGCCCCCTCAGCCCCCTGCACCCCCGTCCAGTCCCACACTTGGGGCGGTGGTTGGGCATGGGGGGATGTTGGCGGGGTGGTGGTTGGTGGGGGGTGGGGTGGTGGAGGAAACCAGAAAACAGACCACTGTGGCACGTGGGTGACTGGGGCTTCAGGGTGAAGGAGGATGAATAAAATGGCCGGAATTAGGCTAACGGATTATTGCTTCTTTTTTTGGCGGGGGGGGGGGAGGATCATTAGGTCATTCATTCATTCATTCATTCACTCATTCATTTGCTGGGGGGGGGGTGTCATTCGGTTTCTTATGCTCGCCCTGAAAACGGTCAACTGTCCTGACTGACTGGTTGCTGCTCACGGTTCCAGGCCTGTTGTTGAAACTGGAAGCTATCGATCTTACTGTTTCTACTGTATTTCACTCATTGAAAGTCATCATCATGCTGGGTCTCTGAGTCTTTCTCCGAGGAGAAGGTCGGTCACGGGACTAATGACCTGACAAAATAGCCTGAGTGACCAAGAAGGCCACACCTTGAGTGCTTATGAGATAACGAGATCTAACCACCAGCCTCTATAGAATGGGTCACCTGGAGGCATCGTGACACCATTCTGAGTCTTCTGATGAGAAAACGATTCTGTGGATGGTGATCGATGCCCGATTGTTTGAGCTATGGCTCTAGAACCACCCCACCCACTCCATCCCCAAGGTGGGTACACAGTTTTGAAGACGCTAGCCTGCTGTGAATCCCCTTTGCCCGGCAGAGCGATAAAATGGCCTCTTTGCTTCTAAGCTCCGAGACCTTGTCTCTGGATTCTTGGGCTCGTCGGGGACGGGGGCCGATCTTTTGGCAACAAGCGTGCTTCAGAAACAGCGGATGCCCGAGAAGGACACTCTGCCTCTCCCTCTTCTTCCGGGCCTGAAATGGGGAGGAAAAAAACATCGCTTCCCCTGGAAGCTGGAGTCCGGAACCCGCCATCCGGAGGGACTTCTGGCTTGGCCTTCTCCTGGGGTGGGGGGGGGAGGGCACGCCACTGCACGTGTTCTTTGTCAACTCCCTGTTTCTCTCTTCTCGAGTTATCTCTTTGGGACGGCTCCCACACTGGGTGAAAACAGACAGACAGGCTGGTATGTCTCCCTACCCCACCCTTCGCCCCCAAATGACTGATCTCCTGTCCCATCAGAATCACCACTTGTTTTCCAACGTGGCTTTCTTGGATCCTGGAGGACTTGTAAAGGAAAAGCCCAGCTGGGCTAACAAGCTAAAGTCACAAATCTAAGTGTGATAAGTGTCCGTTTACTGATCTAAGTTCTGCTGGGCTAACTCGTAAATCTGAAGTTTAGTGTCAGTTTACTGGGCTAACAAGCTAACTCGTAAATCCAAGCTCAACAAGTGTCAGTAACGTGATCTGTTCCAAATTGATAAGCTCCAGTGTACTGATCCTTTGCTTTTTGTTGTTTGAGCCTTATTGGCGAATAGACCCATATTTGTAATTAACCCTATGAAACCTCATGTGCACGTCTTGGAGGTGCTCAGAGCTTCGGAGCAGAAGCCCCTCTGAGCCCGCCGGCGTAATAAATCTGAGTACTCCAACCCTCCGAGAGGTGCTTGTTTCTTGGCTGGCCTGTCATTTCCGTAACAGACTGATATCAACTTAGAGCCAAGATGGGCGCAGAACTGAAGGAGCTTCTCGGCTGGCCTAAGAAGCCTGTCGTCGTGATGTGGGAGGCATTCTTTACGAGGGACCTATCTGATTAAGTGCTTGACCGCCTTTTGGACTTTGAACCAACTTGGAGATAGGAACTAGGATGAGAGGGCACCCGAAATAGCTCAGCAAACTCTTCTCCATCCTTAGAAGACAGACAGACAGACAGACAGACAGACAGACAGACAGACAGACAGACAGAGTGTGTGTGTGTGTGTGTGTGTGTGTGTGTGCGCGCGCGCGTGTTTGTGCGCGTGCGGGGGTGTGGGAGAGGGAGGAGATGACGTCAGCGTACTGGACACTGTTTCAGTGACATGGGGAGTGCTGTCAACTAGGAAGGAACGTCATGTATTCTTCAGCCTTGTGTCTGTACAGGTGGGTACACTCAGGGTTCCAGAAAGGATGGGATATTCCTGGCAGTCGTCTACTGCCCTGGCATCGAGGGCTGGCTGGCTGGCTGGCTGGCTGTCATCCAAAGTGGAGGCTCTCGTGAAAGGGACGGAACCGAGTCCCGAGGAGATGCCTCCTTCACTGACTTTCATGCAAACACAGTGGACCACAGCCTCCGGAAAGAGGGTGGGTGGCACACGTGGCCCCAGTCTGTTCTGTCCATTCGGCAAATGGCCTGGGTTAGGGGAAACCCAGCATGGCGACCATCCGACAGGCCGACCCACCGACCCACGGACGTTCTCGGTTTCTCCCAGCTTCCTGGATGACCTCCCCCACCCACCCCCACCCCACCCGCATTCCTTCACCCACCGTGGTGTCTGGTGTCAGGGCACTTGGAAGATGACTCCCATTGTTCAATAGACAGGGGCAGGAAGATTCCTATAGGACCGCAAAAACAGTCAACTGGCCATACATACATACATACATACATACAAACTTTTTGTCCCCAGAGGCCTCAGACCTCCTCTCTCTGGACACGCTGAACCCCAGTAACTGGCCCCCATTCAACTGCCACATAGTAGGGGTCATCCAGACGTTCTTGGGATGGTAGGTATGACTTCCAAAGGGGTTGAAGCCTTCCTTCCCCCGCTGCAAGCCTGATGCCATCAGCATGGCCAGGACACTGCTACAAACAAACAAACAAACAAACAAACAAATAAACAAACAAACAAACAAACACACACACACACACCACCACCACCACCACCACCACCAACAACAACAACAACAACAACGACAACAAAAGACAAACACATGCGTATGTGACTTGGGGACATACTTTCCGCAGCCTCCAGGGACGAAGGCACTCGCTTCGCTGGGTAAATCCTACGAGGCTTCACTAAAGCGCTTGCCAACTTACTTCTCAGAAAGATCGATCTCTGCCCCCATCACCCGCCATCATCAGGCAAGGTCGTCAGAATCCATGGGAGATATAGACTAGAAGAAGAAGTAGAGGAAGGAGGAGGAGGAGGTGGAGGAGGAGAATCAGTGACATGAGGTGTGTACGACTTCTTGTCTCCAAGAGGATTGAGTTTTAAATTTTTTTCTTTTCAGATACAAGGGAAAATAAACTTCTGTTTTTTCCCCTTCCTTCCCTTTTAGAGGCGGACACCCACATGGTAACTATCATACCTCTGTCAGCAGAATGGAATCCTTTCTCTTTTTCTCCCTCCCTGACCCTTCTGGGATTCAGAAATCCTCCGTGAGGATTTTTCTATTCTTGGCAGCAGAGTTATTAGCATCATTGACTTGCAGGCAAAAACTTAGGTTTCCATTAAACTGGGATAGACATGCATGGATAAGAGATACTAGTGCTACTCGTTTTCCTTAGGGTTCCCCTGTGTCTGTGGGGTGTGTGTGTGTGTGTGTGTGTGTGTGTGTGTGTGTGTGTGTGTGTGTGTGTGTGTGTGTCTGTGTGTCTGTGTGTCTGTGTGTCTGTGTCTGTGTCTGTCTGCCTGCCTGCCTGCCTGCCTGCCTGCCTGCCTGCCTGCCTGTTTATTGTAGGAACTCTCTGTCAATGGAAGTATAGTTGACTTACAATGTTGTGTTCATTTATGACGTACGGCATAGTGATTCACTTATTCACACACACACACACACACACACACACACACACACACACACACACACACGTATACTTTTTCAGGATAGGTTATTACAAGCTATTGAACATAGTTCCCTGTGCTAGACAGTAGGACCTACTTGTGTACCTAGTTTGTATAGGGTGGTTTATATCTGCTAATCCCAAACTCCTGATTTATCCCTCTGCCCTCCCCCGTTCCTCCACCCTACCCTGTCCCCTGTGTTAACCATCGGTTTCTTTTCCATGTCTGCGAGTCCAGTCTGTTTCTGGTTTGTAAATAGGTTCCTTGGAGTCTTTTTAAAATGGAGTTATTTATGTATGGATGGGTGTCTTGACTTACTTTCAGATCCCACCTAGAAGTGATGGCATAGGATATCTGTCTTCCTCTGGGTGACTGACATCACTAAAGCTACGGAACGCTTCACGTATGTGCGTGTGTCGTCCACGTTCAGGGGCCGTGCTGATCTTCACTGGATGGTTCCCGTGTTAGTCGATGTGCTGTGGCAGCAAGCGCTTGCCTTAGGGTTTTTGTCTCAACCTGAAAGCCGGCCCGGAGACTGAAGGTCTTCTAGTTGCCTCCACTATCTGCCTAGGACCATCTCCACGAACGTTTCCCATTTTCTCTCACCCTTTTGTCTTGGCATCATTGAGTACTAAAATGCTCCGTCTCCTGAAGCCCTGCAGACTGAAGCTGGACAACGGGAGGTAAACGTCAGAGAAATGGCCACAACAGCTCCTGTGGAAACCATCCTAGGGCCTGTTTTTGGAGGAGCCGCTCAGAGAGTTGAGCCGAACACCCCAGGACATCATCAGAGGCATTTCAAACTGCTCGAGCCGTTTCGATGACCCCGATGTGTGGAAATCTCCTACCAGACTGACCCCCTACTCCCGGCCCTGAATCTGGTTTCTCATCTGCTCCAATGATTAACCTTTTTGCTGTACTTTGGTTTTCCACACAAGTGCCTCTTAGGCGATACCTGACTGCTTGCTCCCTAGGCCTAGCTTCAGAAGCCCATCGACACCACCGCCTCCTGAGACGAGATACTACAACTGTTTCCTTGAACAGACCTGTTCTCAGAACTAAGAAACTGGGTCCATGAAACGCAGGCCCTCTAGGAAACTATTCCCTCCCTCCTGCCCCCACACCACGCGCACGCACGCACGCACGCATGGACGCACATGCACAGTCAACAGCCCAGCTTTTAATGTGTAAAACTTCCAGGGAAGTTACAGAATAGGGAAATGTTGGGGTCCAGAGTAGGCTGCCCCAAAATGTGCCCGATGGACTATGCTGAATGAAAGGGACTTCACAACTGGCCAAGGGGGAGGGTATAGGTCAGTGGTAGAGTGTGTGCTTAGCAAGCAAGCACAAGGTCCTGGGTTTAATCCCCAGTACCTCCGGTCAAAAATAAATACATAAAATCGAATTCCTCTCCCCGCCCCCCCCCCAAAGTATACACTGCTGTATGTCAACTCTGTCTCAATAAAACTGGAAGAAAAAAAGGAAAAAAAAAAAAAGATTTAACAAAAGAAAGAAAGAAACAAACAAAGAACTGCCCGAGGCAAGAGGAACACTCTGGCCCTCCTTTCTGCCTCCCTGGAAGCAGGGGAAAAAGAATTTTGTTTTTTTAAAGTCTCCCATCCCAGAGGAATCTATCAAGTCAGAGGTCTGCTTCCATGCCCTTCCATGATTCTCAAACGGTGTAGTGGGGTTTACCCAGATTAGGAAAAGGAGGGGACTCCTTTGGCCTGAGACCAGGCGAGATTCTCCCCCTCCCTCCCGCCTCCCTCCGTGCAGTTGGGACGGGGTGGCCTAAGGGTGGGGAAATTGAAACCAAAGAACAAAAGCCGTTCAACAGAGAGGAGCCGGAGGCCAAGTCAAAGGCTCTGACCTGAGCACAGAGCTTTCTGCATTTGAATGAAGCGATTGAACGAGGCCCTGCCGAATGGATCCTCCTGACGTCCCCGCCCCCGCTTCCAGGAGACAGTCAGTCGATTTGGGACCGATCGGTGGAGAAGGCCTGGGAGGCGGCGGCGGCGGCGGTGGCGGCGGCGGCGGCGGAAGCAGCGGCGGGGGCGGGGGGGGGTGGAGCGCGGGCGGGGGCGGGACCAACGGTCGCTCCAACTCTGCCTGCCTGCCTGTCTGCCTGCCTGCCTGCCTGCCTGCCTGCCTGCCTGCCTGCCTGCCTGCCTGCCTGCCTGCCTGGGGCTGAGGCCTGAGGGCCACGCTGGTTCCTGCCACTCAGGGAAACTTCTGCAGGTGTTGCCGAAAGATCGCCCTCCCCCACCCCGTCCCTGACGAGCCAAATAACCCAGAGACAGGGTCTTAGAGTTTAGAAGAAAAGAGGCAGCTTGATTGCTTTGCTGGGCAAAGGGGACTCACAGCAGGCTAGTGCCCTCCAAACTGTGAACCCGTCTTGGGGTTGGGGTTTCATGCTTCTGTGGACGAACAGGTTGGAGCATGAAAGGGAATCACAACAGGCGGGAGCACAAAAGGTGCTCATGATCAACAAGGGTCTCTGATGAAACTTCCTCCTAAATCTGGATGAGTGTCTGATAACATGGGACCTCCTGGTGGTCTAGTAGGTCATCAGCCCGTGACCTTCTTTATCTGGTCAGACTCACCCGGCGGCACCAGCGCCACGGAGGAACTCGGGGTGGGGGGTGGGGGGTGGGAGGGGGCTGGTCGTTCTCCTGAGCTTATCCTCCCGTGACTCCCTTCCTGGGGAAAGACTCAGACGCCAAACATGATTGTCAAGTTGAACGATCAGAGGAAGGTCAAATCAAACAGTTAGAATCGACAACTTTAGCTGTTTTTAACAGTGGGCCTGGAGCTGGGAGCGGTGTCTGGTCAGTCGAGTTTGCTGATGGTTCTAAAAGCAAGCAGTAAGCATAAAGCCAAAAATTGGCTTAGCCTAAGTGCGGCCACTTCATGATTCCTCCTTCACTGGGGGCTGAGGCGTGGGGGAGGGCGGGGGTGGGGGACAGGACTGAGGTGGCGGCGAACTTCTCCGTGAATGCTCGGAGCCGAACTG
Organism: Camelus bactrianus; assembly: GCF_048773025.1. Classification (NCBI taxonomy): domain Eukaryota; kingdom Metazoa; phylum Chordata; class Mammalia; order Artiodactyla; family Camelidae; genus Camelus; species Camelus bactrianus. The sequence goes on along the minus strand of NW_027413955.1, from coordinate 28,955 downwards.
CTCTCTGGGCCTAGGTCTGAAAAAGGCCTGAGTCTCAGCTATGTCAGATTCTCTCTCTTTCTGGGCACATGGACTGACTCGCCCCGCATCCTCCCATCCTGTCAGACCCTTTGGACACACACCTCCACCTGAAGAGTTCTTTGGCCTCGTCCAGAAAAAACAAACACACGCACGAACAAAACCAAACGAGCACACAGAAACCCTGCTGATCTCCTTGGACCCCATTCACTTCGGAGAGTCCCTCTCGTAGAAATCCCCTCTGCTCGATGATTTCACCACAGCCGCCTCCCTTTCTCCGGCACAGTGACCCCCCACCCCCACCCCTGCGTGGGCCCTGTCCCTCTACCTATCAAAAACCAAACCCCAGGAGAAAAGAAAATCAGAATGCTGTTTTGAGCCACTGGATCTGTGAAAGGAACCAAACAGAAAGCTGAAATAACCAAACCAGCCGAACACCAAAAGCGAACAGACAGATACCCCAGAAAGAAGGGCACGCCGACCCTTGCCCCTTTCCTTCCTGGAATCAGGACATAACATAGATCTACACCCCACCCCCCACCCCACCCTCCCCAGATGTCTTCTTTATGCCGGAACGAGAGTGACGTTCTTATTGTCAACGGTGCTGTTATGGAAATGACAGGCCGGCCAAGAAACAAGCACCACTCGGAGGGTTGGAGTACTCAGATTTATTACGCCGGCGGGCTCAGAGGGGCTTCTGCTCCTAAGCCTTGAGCACCTCCAAGACGTGCACGTGAGGTTTTATAGGGTTAAGTACCAGCTTGGGGTATTCGGCCAATAGGCACGCAATAGCTTTAGCAACATCATTATCACGAAAGTAGAGGCAGTGAGGCAGCAAACCAACATTTCAAGGCCAGATATGTCTCTTTGAAAATCCAGCTGGCTAGCAAAATATGAACAGGGAATCAGCAAACCGGCACTTATTAATTTAGATTTACGAGTTAGCCCAGCAGAACTCAGATCAGTAATCCGACACTTGTTACACTTAGATTTGCGACTTAGCTTGTTATCCCAGCTGGGCTTTTCCTTCACAGTGTAAAGCGGAGAAGGAGAGAATTCTGTACAAACAGACCTCGATGAAAAGAATCCTCACCCTCTTTTAGGCCCCCACCTCAACACACGTGCGCGCACACGCGCGCACACACACACACACACACACACACATGCATGCACGCACGCGCGCGTATAGTTACTCCTGTTCTCTCTCTTTCTCTCTCCCTCTTCCTTTCTTACTGATTTTTTAAAAATGTTTACTGATAACACAGAAAATAATTGCTTAAATGTTGTCCAGGAATGATATTCATTTTTGAAAACATGATATATATTGTAAAGGATTTGGGCTCCCTTAGAAAAATCCCAGTCCAGGCACGATTGTATAGCACCTCCTTTCACTTTCAAGTGTCTCATTTCCCAGTCATCTTCCTTGTGCATGACCTTTGTAACTGGCACAAGTCAAACGGCACAAAATTCAGACCCAATCTCCTGATCCATATGATTCTCATATTCTTTTTTTTTTTTTTTTTTTTTAGCGAGTCCAGAAGCTATGGGTCTGTGCCAACCACCCGTGGCTGTTCACTATCCAGCATTTCTTCCATTATCTTTATGTTGTCCTGTTTCTTGGAAGTATTAGTGCAGCTACTTTTCCCGATGGTCTGTCTCTGTCTCTGTCTCTCACTCTTTTCTCCTTCTTTTTTTTGGGGGGGGGAGGAGGGGGATGGGTTTGATTAGGTTATTTATTTATTTTAATGGTGGTTCTGGGGATTGAACCCAGGGCATCATGCATGCTAAGCAGGCACCCTAACAATGATCTATATCCTTCTCTACACCGCCCCCCCGACCCTCCAGCACCCCCCCCCGTCCCCGGCCAGGGCCTGTCTTTGCTCAACCCAATAGAAAAGCATTTATGTTTTGCCAGTTTCCTGGGTCCTTCTTTGTTTCATAAAACTGAGAAGAAATACACGTGGAAGTTCTCTCCTATGAATTGAACAGACTGAAGATCCTTTAAATAACCAAATGAGGTGGAAGTGCAGAGAGTACCATACGGGAACACACCGAGGCACATCGTCATCAAATTGACCAAAATTAAGGATAAGGAGAAAATATTAAAATGAACGAGAGAAAAGCAACAAATAACATACAAGGGAACTCCCGTAAGGTTATCAGCTGATTTTTCAGCAGAAACTCTACAGGCCAGAAGTGGGTGGCACAACATACTTAAAGTGATGAAAGGGAAAAACTGACAGGTAAGAATACTCTATTCAGCAAGGCTCTCGTTCAGATTTGAGGGAGAAATCAAAAGCTTCACAGATAAACAAAAGCTACAAGATTTCAGCACCATCAAGCCGGCTTTACAAGGAATGATAAAGGATGGTCTCAAGTCATCAAATCCTAAGAAAAGAGAACAAAAAGATGACAGAGAAAGGGAGGGGGGGAGAGAGGGAGAGAGAGAGGGGGAGAGAGGGGGGGAGGGAGAGAGAGAGAGAGAGAGAGAGAGAGAGAGAGAAAGAGAGAGAGAGAGAGAGGGAGGGAGGGAGGGAGGGAGAGGAGACCTTCGAAAGATTGCTTTGCCTGTTTAGGGTCTTCCGTTGTTCCTTAAAAATTTTGAAATTGTTTGTTCTAGTTCTGTGAGGAATGTCGTGAGTATTTTGACAGGGGTTGCATGGAACCTGCGGTTTGCTTTGGATAGTGTGGCCATGTTGATAGTATTGATTCTTCCAATGCAAGAGCACAAGGCATCTTTCCATTTCTTTGTGTCATTTCAGATTCTGGAGTATAGATAACCTCCTCGATTAAGTTTATTTCTAGGCATTTTACTGTTTTTGACTCAATGGAAGTGTTTATCCCAGTTATAAAATTCTGGTTTTTAAAGTGGAGGGGGGAAAAAAAAAAAGGAAAGGAAGGGCCACAAATGGCAAAATATCCTTCTTTCTCATGGGTGAATTGTATTCCATTACGTGTGTGTATGTGTGTGTGTGTGTGTGTGTGTGTGTGTGTGTGTGTGTGTGTGTGTCCCCTCTTCTTTATCTATTCAAATATTGATGTGCACTTAGGATGCTTCCGTATCTTGGCAATCATAAATGATGTTGCTGCTAATAGCAGGGTGTGTGTATCTTTTTGAATTCATTCTTCTTTTGTGGTTGGCTTTATTCCTTTGATAAGTATGTAAGTTTAAAAAGCTAAAGCTCTAAACCTTCCTGGAAACAATGAACAGTACATATATGTAAATTAAAAATATATGTGCAGTAAAAACATTTTAAAAAAATAAATAAATAAAAAAGAACGAAAGACAAGGAAATTAGCTATCAAGCCGTGAAAGACATGGAAGAAACTTAAAAGACATCTTACTAAATCAAAGAAACCGGTCTGAAAATTGTTACCAACTGTACAATTCCAACCAAATGACATCCTGGAAAAGGCAAAGCTCTAGAAACAATCAAAAGATCATGGTATCCAGGGGTTTGGGGAGAGGGAGGGAAGGAGGAATGAACAGATGCAGCGTGAGGGATTTTTAAGGCGATGAAATTATTCTGTAGGATACCATAGTGGTGGCTGCATGTCATTGTACATTTGTCAAAACCCATAGAACGTACAACCTCAAGAGTGAACCGTCCTGTAAACTATGGACTTTGATGGATAATAACGTGTCCATGTCGGATCATCAGTTTTACCAAATAGGCCACACTGATGAGAGATGTTGAGGGGAGTGGAGGATATATGTGTGGGTGGGGAGGGCTATGTGAGAACTCTCTGTATTTTCTGCTCAATTCTGCTGTGAGCCTGAAACTGCTCTAGGAAATAAAGTCTATTAATCAAAAACAAAAACAAAAACAGAAACAGAAACAAAAACAAAACACCCAAATGAGGTGAACCAGGATTCAGTCATCCAAAATGGAGCTGGACGGCCAGTGGGAGGAACTTTGTTGCAGACATAGTCCTGTTTCAGGGAGGGGGACGTTGTCCCCTCCCTCTACACATCTTGAGTTCTCTGGGCTGGACTGATCCAAAAATGGACCCCAGACGGATCGTTGAGCAGGAGCGACAGGGAACCTACTGTCTTTCATTCAAGCACTCATGTGTCCCCGAAGCAGGCAGCTTTTCTCCGTTTTAGGACAAGAAATCAGCCCTTTGTGCGAAATGGGCCGGGCTGAGAGCCTTTGGTTTTGGGTGACCCGTCCGTGAAGAATCGAGACGGAGTTTGGGTTTTGGGGAGGGGGGGAAGCCCCTGAAAGAAGTCACGAGGTTGGTTGGTTTCTCTAGGCTTCCGGGGCCTGAAGGCTCTCAGTGGGTGATCAGGGTGTTTTCCTAAGTCCAGATGCAGGGAGGGCACCCTCCACGGAAGTGATCGATTTCCCGCTTTCAGGGAGACAGAAAGAAGAGTCTGAGGGTCCCTCTTGCGTCTGCTGGCCCCTCGGCTTCTTCGGTCACTCTCATTTCTAACCCATCCGTGTGCCACGGAGGCACATACATGTTTGGGGTGGCCTCTCCTGGGTCCCGACACCGGCATCAATGGGGGGAGGGGGGGCATGAGTGGTCAGAACTGTATCAAGCTCAAGGGTACCACCAACCGGTTTCAAAAACAAATCTGCCAGCAGCTGCTAGCCGCAGCCTGGTCGTTTCAAAGTTCCCGCCTTGCTCTTGTGGTGTGTTTTCTTTCGTTTCCCCTTCTCCACTTGCCCCGTGGGGTAGTCTGATGACACACACTTCCAGTGCTTCTTTCTTGCATCTGTGTCTCCTGGGCTGCAGTCCTAAGAGCCCCCCCCATCGCCCCCGTCCCCCCAATCAACTCGTTTCTTTACCCTCCACCAGGTCTCCTGGCTTGGAAATCTCGGCTCACAGCATGTGTCTCGTGTCCTCTCTGAATTCACGGGCCCAGCCATCCACCCTAAGGAGACGGAGGGAGGGAAGGAAGGTTTTGACCTGGCGACCTTCCTTGCCGGCATCCTCCGGATTTGGGACCCTTCAGTGCGCCACCTGCCACCCGCCATACCACTCTCACCCTGAGGCCTAGCCCTCGGGGCTCCGTCCACGCGGAAACCTGAACGCGGACGGACCTGGACGGTGGGCGGGGTGGGGGTGGGGGTGTGGAGGGGCTTGCTTCATCACTGCCGGAACCGTGGAGGCGACCGGGACAGACGCGTCCTTCAAGAGGTGAAGGGACACGTCGCCCGGGCTAGGTCCGTGCCACAGCATGTGATTTGGCTCTAAAAAGGAAACCAGGGACCCGTGGAGCCGAGAGACCTGTGGGAGACAGGCGGGGCCGATTCTGCGTGCCCCTGACTCCCTGAAAGAAGCCAATCTGAAAAGGTGGCATCCTGTAGGGTACCGGCTCTAGATGACATTCATTCTCAAAAGGGCAAAAGCCCCAGAGAGGGTGAAAAGATGAGTGGGGTCGGGGGTGGTGGTGGTGAAGGTTGTCTGTGTGGGTGTGTGTGTGTGTGGGTGTGTGGGTGTGGGTGTGGGTGTGGGTGTGGGTGTGTGTGTGTGTGTGTTGTGGCGGGGGGTTGTTGATGAATAGGTGGAGCACAGGGGACTTTTAAGCAGCGAAACTCTCCGGTAGGTAGGTCCACGATGGGATGAAAACCAACGTGTTGGATATGGCAATACCTAAGATGGGGTGAACTGAAAGAACCCTTCTGGGTGTCCCGCCCCTCAGCCGAAGTTTAAAGTCCTTCCTAAAGCCAGAAGGTAAAGACACACGAGAGCAATCTGAGGGGCCATCGCTGAGGAGTAACAGCGAGGCCAGTGAATCCAGTGAAAGACTGACTGACGTGGGGGCCTGGGTCCCTCGGCTCGACCCCCTTCCCCGGGAAACCGAAGCCTTCGACGCAGGGATGCGCTTTGACACGCTTCTGTCTCATCGGAGAAGGCTTCTTCTGCCTGGCATTGCGTGACGGGGCCGAGAAACCCGTCCTCTCCTCCTCTGCGTGAGGTAGCGGTCGCTCCCGCCTTTGCGCAGCGGTGAAGAAAGCTACCAGAAACACGGTTCTGCGTTTCTCTCGATACCGTGGGCGAGCGTCACGGCTTTTCCTTGCGTTCCACCATGCAGTCAGATAGCATTCTCAAAACTAAGCGTGCCATGCAAATTTTCCTTTTCCTTTTTTAAAGTGACTGTCAAGAACTTAGGCAGCATCGAGTGAAAATGTTGGGCACCTTCATCTCTTGGTTTGTATGGAGCCAGCTAGGTCATCAGACCCACGTCACCATGATTTCTGAATTCTAAGATCCTTTCCAATCCATGATATTGTACACTCCTGGGTCATGGGATGTCACTATGGCTGATCAGGTCAAAGGGAATGTGTCCCTCCAGAGCACTTATTAACACGTCAGTTTATTTAAACGACAACAAAGGAAATTCCCTTCGGGCGATATTCATTCCACACGCTAAAGGAAAGCGATAGGTTGTGTGCCTGAGCCCACACAGTGTGACGCAGGAACGGGGTGGGGGTTGAGGGAGGAGGAACTCTGGCTAGTGTCCAGGACCTAACGGGAGATAGAGTGGAGGATTTTTGCCCTTCTTCAGGGACAGGGTGAATCGGCCCGAGGTTGACTTGTGCGCTCAGAAAGAGGGCCTTTACCGGATGCCCCGAGCAAGCAGACTTTTCTTTTCTTCTTCTTCTTTTCTTTTTTCAGTTTTATTGACATAGGTTTGACATACAGCCCTCTATCAGTTTCAGGTGTACAGCACAATGATTTGACTTCCATAGACTGTGAAGTGATTATTAGGTAACTTTAGTGACCAGGAAACAACGATATGTTAAAAGGGGGTTTAATCAACAGAACTGCTATTTCTGATGATCATCTATTCCTAAGAGAAAGGACAGATGAACACTCCAAAATGCAGGAAGTGCATAGTCACAGAATGATGAACAATCTTTACCCGTGCCGACGTTTTGACGCCAGGATACGTGGAAAGCTGAAGTTTTAGAACATAGAAATATTTGGCTCTCCATTTGACCTGGAAATCTCCTTGTTGGAAAGAAGCTAATTTCTCCTCCTCATCCTCGTCCTCCTCGTCCTCGTCCTCGTCCTCGTCCTCGTCCTCCTCCTGCCTTTTTAACTAAAAAAATAAAAAAATAAAATAAAAAAAAATTTTTTAACAAGAAGTTTTTATCTTTTTGGAGGGGGGACGGGTCATTAGGTGTCTTTATCTACGTTTCAATTAATTATTTAGATTTATTATACGTTTTCAGTGGTGGTACTGGGGACTGAGCCCAAGGCCTTGTGCATGCTGAGCACGCACTCTACCGCAGAGCTCTACGCTTTCCCAGAAAGGAGCAAATTTCTAAACATAGAACTGGATGAGTAGGTCAGCTTTTTGATCTCATAGAAGCAGCGGCCCAGTTCTCTGGGGGGAACCCTCCTTATCTTGTCCATCTCGACAACGTCAGAAACGTCTGTCTGCATAGCCCACAGTGGCCTGAGACTGAGGCCAGGGGGCTGAATCAGGTAGAACCTGAAACCGAATGGAAGAAACAAACAAACAAAAAAGGGTGGGGAGGGGCACGCGGAGGCCTTTTTAAACGTACACACTGCTGCGTGGTCTCCCTCGTCGAAACTCTAATTCGCAGCCTTCTTAAGGAGAAATATACACCTGAAACGTCTTTTTTCCACACAGAGTTTAAAAGCTTTCACCCTCCGAGCCGAAAAACCTTACCCGTCCCATCGGTTCTTTCTGAGTGAGTGGGTTCTCTAGTGTCCTACGCGTCTGCTGGGAAACAAGCTGCTGGAGAACCAGCAACTAGAAACCAAGCTGCACCAGCATTTCCATGAGCGTAAAATCTTACATTCACACTTACTTGCTTAAAAATGCACACGCCTGCTTTGTTTTCATGTTTTACACAGTCGATGACCTATAACATGTATGATGCTCAAGAAATTGTGTGAGGGGCAATCCTGAGATTGACCGTGAGGGCGCAACAGATGGCAGATATTTCCTTAGGGTAAAACAATGGACGGTCATGGGAAGCCAGATCATCCATTAACAGAACTTGGTTCTGGCAGGAAAGCATGTGGTTTAACCCCGGGGAAATATTTGCTATCTCGAGATGTCCCAGAGGCAATCACAGGATACACTTAGAAATTTTGCATCCCCCGAGGAGGGTGATTGTTCCTGGAAGGGATAGGCCTGAAATGAATCAGTTAGCCAGCAAGCAGAACTTCGTGCTTCTGGCATGAAATATCTAAAGCCCCACCTCTTTGATCGCATTTCTTTTTTTTTTTTCCCTGAGCCGTATACTCCCAATAAACAGGATGTCGACCAGGCTTTTGGCACTCTAGATCCACGAGACCTTGAGTCCCCTGGTCCCATTTTCGCTCTTTACTTGGTCTCTTTGTTTCTTAATTCTTGCGTCGCCCGTCCTCAGACACGGTCCCGAGCTGCGCTGGACACAGCACCCGTCCTACCCGACTCGTGAGTGACCTATAGTTTTTAAATGAAAGCTACAAAATCTCTGGTCATGTCGATCTGCTGGTCTCGTCTGTATGAGACAGGGCAGTACCTGAGTTTCAGAGACACACACAGACACACACACACACACAGACACACACACACACACACACACACACACACTCTAAAGGGAACAAAGAACAAAGAAAGATAGAGAAAGAAAAAGAAAAAGGCTCAGGGGAATAAAGGATTCGCTTGCTCTCTGTGACATGACCCAGTAGACCTAGTTGTCACGAGACAGGAAGCTCAACTCTCCGTGTTTACATTATCTGTTCCTGAGCTTTCTTGCAGAAAATTCTCATGCGTTTCTTTCCCCTCACGGAAGTCTTCTCTATTCCCCACAGAGCCTGGGGCGATGGCTCTTCACCCTGGAGCCGCCTGCGGCCGATCCAAGATATCGGATGATTTATGGAAGTGATCAGTGATCCTGAGACAAAGCCCTTCCTTTAGGTAGAAAAGCATGGCCCCTGCTGCTCAGGGAGCTGGCACTCCCCCTCCCTCTCCCCTCATGCCACCTTCTCCTTTGTGCACAAGCTATCGCTTTCGCAAAAGAGCTTGGCTTGCCTGAGAGTCTTGTGGAAGCCATCCTCATTTCTATGGTACTGCCGTCCAAGGATCTGGAAAGGGCCCGGTCCCATGTATGCATGTATGCATGTAGGCACTTGTGTATGTCCCCGGCTTGTAGGCCTGGCATGTTTCTTCCTCCACATACACTTGCCAGAGTTCATTCATGAAAGAGCTCTATGGAACTGGTTTTCAAGGGAACATGCAGGCAGGGAATGCGAACAGGAAGGAACCCAAATGTTTTCCTTCAGGTTGACATGATCTAGGACAGATCCTTTCATCCAGAAAAGCAAATGTCAAGGGATCGGTCTCGTGAAAAGAGCCATGTCTTGATTGTGACGAGCAGCATTCGAGGTGAAACTTTTCGCCTCCCTAGGTTTACCCCGAATCCATTAAGTTCCTGTGGGTTATCTCTGTCATAAAACGTGTCAGCCAGGAAAAAAAAAAAAAAAAAAGAGTCTGGGAGCGATGGTTGGCTCGGTCTCAAGTCTCAGGAAGTGTTCACACCCCAAGCAGTCCGAGGGGGTAGTGTGTGTGTGTGTGGGGGAGGCGGTCCATCTCTGAAAAATTGGTGCCTCCTCCACGTAGTTTTTGGTCCCTTGCAACTGAAGCATCTGGCAACGTCCCTGGAATGTTTAGATCGTTTCCAAAGAAGATGAGATACGGAAGCGTTCGTTCCTGGCTCCATGAGTCGAAGGGGACGTGCTTTAATATCTTTCTGACAGAAAAGACTCGAGATCTGTCAGTGTGTTGGCCGACATGACTGGTATACCTTCGGAGGATGGATGGACCTACAGACAGACAGACAGACCGGAATACATACATACTTACTTACATACGTACATATGTAAACATACAATACAATACAATACAATACAATACAATACAATACAATACAATACAATACAATACAATACAACAAAACAAAATGAAACAGAATAAAATAAAATAAAATAAAATAAAATAAAATAAAATAAAATAAATTAATTTAAATGAAAATAAAAGGATGCTGTGAGGAGAAAGTGTCTGTTTCTGGCTAGGACCAAATCGTGTCCCTACGTGGACCGGTTGGGAAAGACTGGTGTCCCAGATGGTTCACCGTGACTTCCTCGTGAACAATTGCTGTGACCGATTCGGGCTTCGGAACAGTCACGGTCTCGTTCTGAGGAACGTCTCCTGGAAAGCATGTGGAGACCGTCTTCGTCTGCCGTCCTTAGGAAACGTTCCAGCAGAGCGGGTGTCCGAGAGCCTCTAGGGGCGATGGCTATGCTTCGTGGACGTCTGTCCCTCTTCAGGCCGAATTTCGTGGAAGTATGCTGATCTGGCCAGCCGACAAGTCTGAATGGGGGTGATTTTTTGGTAGAAATGCGCGTCCTTGGAGAGACCAGGGGAAGGGGAGCATGTCTCAGTGGAAACTCTCGTACAGCGTGATAGAGATGAGAATGCGGTTCTGTGTCATCATCTTTGCGTGCTTCCCGCCACCCTCCCCCTCCCCGCCCCGCCCCGCCTTCCACTGATACGCTGGGCCACGTCACGCATGCTTCGAGTTTTCTCCGATGGTTGGCCAACGCTCTTCCGACTCCCGTTGCCCATGGTTCTCCCGCTTTGGACTTGGCATCCTCGAGAACCAAAGCCGCCCTTTCCCTGAAGCCCCGCCGAGCCGGGCTGAGCAGCTGGACATCCGCTGGAGAGAGGTCACTGCCGTGTCCCCTCTCGAGACCCTCCTCCTGCCCGTTGCTGTGGAGGCCACTCAGAAAGTGGACCTGAACCCGCATGCGTTTTTCAGGCCACCCGAGCCTCTTCGAGCCCGACGCCTAGACATCTTCCTGACTGGTGGCGCTCCGGACTCACACCCTGGGTTTCTCGTTGGCTTCAGCCACGGACCTTTGTCTTCCTGGAACGAAAGACCAGACCGGTTTCATCAGGTGGAACCACCTGCCTGGTGGCGGGACTGTCGTGGAACCCTGTGGACCACCCCGAAGTGTATATGCAGCCCAAGGGTGATCTCTCCAGTTGAACAACCATCGAGGCCCAAAAGGACCCCTGCCCCGGGAAGAAAGAAACTTTGACCTTGACCCTTAGCTGCCCGAACGAGAATTTGGATCAGGGTTGGGTAGGGTGATGGAGATCTCCCTTGGCACAGTTCCCGTGTGCGGGACTTTCAATGACTCTGTCTTCCTGAAAGGACACCCGCCCCCTGACCACGCTGTCTCGTCATCAGTTTGTTTCCACGAGGGACGAACCGTCATTGTGTGCACGACAAAGTTGGCCGCTGCCTGTTTGGTCCGCCATCGCTCCGTAAGGGACCGACGAAGTGTGCGTCGTGACCAGTGACCGATTTCGGAGCCCGTGGGTGGTGGGCGGGTGTGTATCTGTTTTCCAGGTCACGCGCGACGCGGTGTGTCGTGGTGTGGCCCGCCCGGCCACCCCACCTCCCTTCCCCCATGGAAAATCAAGGGAGAGTATTGCCCGAGACAGATGAAAGTGCAGCCACGAAACCTAAAAGGATGACCCTGGATGTCAACTTGGAGGTGGCTAGGAGACGGCTGAGCATGCATAGGATCACACTGCACTGCCACCGTGTGGGATGCCGCACATGTGTCGCCGTCGTGGTTTTCATCTCCTCCACCTATTGCCCTCACCTACATCCACTCTTTATCTCACTGAACTCTTTTTTTTTTTTTTTTTTTTTTTTTCCGGTAAGACAGTGAGAATTTTCCCTCTCTCTCTCTCTCTCTCTCTCTCTCTGTCTCTCTCTCTCCTACTGTCTCTCATAATTGACCTGACAAGGGGATGTCCGTTTTCACGTGTCCAACATAGCGATTCGGGATTCTTCCATGTTCCACGATGATCACCGTGATGAGTCTGGTTACGGATCAGTCACCGGACAGCGTCATGACAATAGTATGGATTGACTCTACTCGCCCTGCTGTCCATGACCTCCCGTAATTTGTGTATTTATTAATTGGAGTTAACTGGAAGCTTGTACTTTTTCCTCTCCCTCACCCATTGCACTCATTGTTCCTTCTTGGTATCCATGAGCCTGTTTCAGCTTCCTTGCATGTGTTCCTGCGTATTGTCTTGGGGATTCTGCCTCGAAGTGACAACATCCCTCTCGAACTTAAGTCACTTAGTTAACATCATCCCCTCTAGGTGTAGGTCTCTCCAGACCACGTGGCACTGTCCATTCGTCCATCCGCGGGCCCGTAGTGGAACTGCCGGGTCTTCCAGGAGTTTTCTGTGGAATGTTTTGAGGGACTTCTGTCCTGTTTTCCCTAATGGCTTTCCTCCACCTCCGTTTCGCCCTCTCCCCCTCGCCCCCACCACCAACCCCTGTTCCGTGTTGCCTTCTGTCTTCCGTCGGAGAGCGGAGTCTGTCAGGTATGAGTCGAGAGCTCTGTGTCCGCCTGCCAGCCCGCCCACCAGGCCCCATCTCGAACGGTGGTCTCTATCACGTGTTCCGTCAGGAGCAGGCACTTTCTGCTTGTTTTTGGAACTTGCTGTCGAGATTCCAGGTTCTGGGCCTGTCCGGATATCTCTTGGAAACGGAAATGTGTGCGTTTTCCCCTTTTTTAAATTGTGTTCATTTGTTTACTTACTTATTTATTTATTTACTTACTTACATTTATTTATTTATTTAGGCCTTTTTTTTTTTGGTTCTTGCTGCTGTTGTTGCTTTCGGTGGTTGTTTGTTTATTCGGGGAGGGGAGGTAATTCGTTTCTTTTGCTGGTTTGTTGCCTGACTTAGTGATTGCCTGACTTACCGACTTCCTTATTGACTTGAACGGAAGTCCTGAAGATCGAACCCTGGACCTCGCGCGTGCTGGGCAGGCACTCTGCCGCTGAGTTCTACGCTCCATCCTCCCCCTCGCCCCCTCCCCCATTTGGGGGAGGAAAAAAATAATTTTTTTTTTTTCCTTTTAAACTGAAAACGTCCGTTTGGGTCTCCTGCACGTGTTTCATCCCTGGTTTTCTGGCTTCTAGGAGGTGGAGTTGACCGAGTTCTTGGACTGTTGAGGAGAGGAACCCCTGATGGGCTGCGGTTGTGCTTTTTCTACGGTGTTTTTGTTTTTGTTTTTAAACCCCAGAGTAGTTCTACAACTTGATTTCCCTTTGGTGGTGGGTTTTGTCGTTTGTTTTCATGTTTCCTTTCTTTCTTTCTTTCTTTCTTTCTTTCTTTCTTTCTTTCTTTCTTTCTTTCTTTCTTCCTTCCTTCCTTCCTTCCTTCCTTCCTTCCTTCCTTCCTTCCTTTCTTCCTTTCTTCCTTTCTTTCTTCCTTTCTTCATTTCTTTCTTCCTTCCTTTCTTCCTTCCTTTCTTCCTTTCTTCCTTCCTTCCTTCCTTTCTTCCTTCCTTTTTCCTTTCTTTCCTTTCTTTCTTTCCTTTCTTTCTTTTCTTTCTTTTTTTTTTTTTTTTCGGATGGGGCTACAGTTTCCTTGTCCACGTTGACTGTGTCAAACACACACACCGACACACACACGCACACACAGACACGCGGATGCGCATGCACAGTGTTGCTCTGTGTAGATGCACTGAACCTCGATTTACCGAGCGGGTGGCTATCGACTCGCCCCCCCGAACCCCCGCCCGCATTTTTTTGTTTTCCCTCCTCCTTCCTGCGGTTGTGGTCAGCCGTGCTGACGTCCGTGTTCTCACGACCGACCGCGAGTGCGTTTTCCCCACGCGCCCGTTTGTTGTCTTTGGGCTTTGTCGCGATCTGTGCCGAGATCGATTTCTCTTTCCGCTTCGATGGGGTTCGCGGTCTTCATCCTTTCTTTTCTAGCTTCTGGGCTTTGCCTGTCTGCTTTCGAAAGACCTCCCGCATTCGAGAGGACGGACTCCAAAGCCGATTCCTGCGTTGTTCTCTGAGCGCTCGCCTGGTTTCGGTTTGCCAGCCCCCGCCTTCCCTCCCTCTTCCCCTCCTCCCCTTCCCAACCTCCCACCCGGGAACCCGGGATCTCGTCCTGGTCGCTCTGGGCCACCCGCGGCGTGGGCCCCGGCCCCGCCGGCGTGTCCGTGTGATCTCCCCCGCCCGGGGAATCGCGTGGGGAGCGCGTCCCCTTCGCGGCAGCCGCCCGGCCGGCCGTGTCTTGCCAAACCCCGGCTCCCTCCGTCCTCCCCGCCCTGATCTGTTGCCGGGGTCGCGTCGCGCCGCGTCGCGTCGTGTCGCCTCGTGTCGTGCCGTGCCGTGCCGTGACGAGGGTGAGCGGGCTCCGAGGCGGACGCCACGGGGCCGCCCGGCGCCTCAGTCCGGGACGAGCTCGGGCGTTTGGGCGGCCGGCGGCGGTCGGGATCGGTTCCGGGGACGTTGGCGACGGTTGTCGGGCGCCATCTGGCTGCCGCTCTGAGATCGTCCCTCTTCTCCCGAGCGTCGGCGACCTCGGCAAGGGATGGGGCTCGGCGGCGGGGCCCGAGGCAGACTTCGGGGAGGCTGGCGACACCGGCGGTGACAGTCCCCGTGGCGCTGAGCCGCGGGCGCGTCCTGCTCTCGGCGCAGATTGGACTCGCAGGATGATGAGGGGGTGACTGTCGCCGCGCTCCCGGGATCTCGTGTGCCGGGGGAAGCCGTGTGGCCTGGCCTGGTCGACCAGCATCCGCCTGTGCCCCTCCAGCCGCGGAGACCGACCCGAGCCGATCGGACACGGCCTGCGCCTTGCCGCCGCGGGGGAAAGGGAGAGAGTGTCCCGCGCCCGGGCCGCCGGCGGCTAGGTGGTCAGGCCCTCGTCTGCGTCCCTTGGACGACTGCTCCTGAGGCGAGGAGCGGCCCGGGCCCAGTGCGGTGAGGCCGTGGACGGGCGCGCTGGGGTTCCCGGTCGTCGGAGGCGCCTCCTTGGATGAAATGTTTTCTGAGTCCCGATGGATCCGGAGACGTGGCTGGGCCGGCCCCTGTTGGCGCGGGAGGCCTGGGAGGGGGTGCCCCCCGGCCCGTAAGCCTGCCCGCGTGGGTTCCGGTGGCGTTGGAGGGACCGAGACTTCATCCGGACTCGGGGACCGGCACGGGGGCGTCCTGCGAGGGATGTGGGGGAGGCAGGCTTTCCCCGGCCCGGGGCCCGGGGCCCGGTGCTCGGGAGCGGTCCCTCGTGGGGGGCCCTCTCGTCGGAGGCGCCTCTGTGGCATCTCCCCGAGTCCCCGGCCACGCGGGCGAGAAAAGGGCAGGGCGTCCCCGGCCTGATCCCGTCTCCCTCTCGTCCCTTCCCATTCCCATTCCCATTCCCACTCCTCCTCCTAAGCCTCCTCCTAATCCCCCTCCCCTCTCCCATCCCCTCTCCCCTCCCCCTACCAAACCCCCCCCACCCCGGTCGATCAGATGGCCCCCGAGAGCTTCGGGGCTGCCATTTATGGGGGTAGGGCTGGGGGCAGGTGGCCGGACCGAGGTCCCGGGGTCCCCCCTTGCAAATCGTGGACCCGCCCCGTTTCTGGGCGCTGTCATTTTTCCTGTCGTGTTGGGCATTTTCTGCCAGCAGATAGGTGCTGACACGGTCTTCCTCGGTGTCTGTCACCGAGTGTTGGGTCTCCGGACGCGTGCGAGGCTCTGGGCTTCTCTCTGCGTGAGCCCTGGCCTGGTAGCCGACTCCGCTTCTGACACTTGAGCCGCCCGCCCGGGCCTGCGCGCCGGCTCTCGTGTGTGCGTCCAGCTGACGTGGCCCGTGGTGCCACCTCCGGTCTCTGGTGGCCCGAGGGCGGTGGGGTGAGGTGGCGGCGTGGGTCTTTTACCCCGTGCGCTCCCCGCCGCAGGCACCCGGTGGTGGCCGGCGCGACCCCACCCCCGTAGGCTCCGTGCCGCGTGTCAGGCATTCCCCGCCTGGGGTCGTTGGCCGCTCTCCTCGGAGAGGACTGAGGAGTGGGTGGCGCCTGGCGAGGCTGAAGCAGGCCCCTCTGGTGGTTGTCCTCGCCGGGCCCTCCCCTCTGGGGCCTCCCTGCCCCACATGGCTCGCTCGCTCGCTCACTCACTCACTCATTCACTCACCTGACCGATGTGGTGAAGTCATGCTCCCCCGGGCCGGGCCTAAGCCGCGCCAGACGAGGGACGGGGACGTTCATGGCGAACGTGGCTTCTCTTCTCGTTCTGCCTGCGGGCCCCTCGCCTCTCCTCTGCCGCCCGTGGGTGGCGGGGGGAAGGCAGGGGTGCGGACTCCGGCCCGACCTCGGTCTCCCGTGCCTTGTGGTGTCGGCGAGGCCGGGGTCTTGCGACGCGGCAGACACTCTCGCCTCCTCGCCTGCTCGGCGTCCTGTCTCGCGAGCGGCCCTCCCCCGCGGCGGGGGAGGGCTGCCCCGCCGCCACGCCACGTACCCCCTCGTCGGGGTGTGAGCGTGTCTCGCCTTGGTCCTCTGCGGTGCCCCTGGAGCGCTCCAGGTTGTCCCTCAGGTGCCCGAGGCCGAGCGGCGGCATCGCTTCCCGTCCCCAGCGAGTCCTCTCGGGTAACCCCT
>NW_027413955.1:5000-7500 GCF_048773025.1 Camelus bactrianus | reverse complement strand
CTTGCCACGTGCCTCTCCTCTCGCCTTTTCCCCCCACCCGAGCGAGCGAGCTTCGGGCCTCTTCTCCCCGTCCGGCCGGCTCTCTCCCCTCGCCTCCCGGTTCCCGCCCCACGCGCCCGAGGCGCCCTGCCCGCTTGTGGCCCGCGTCCCGTCGTGGGCCCCCCCTCGTCCCCCGTGGCGAGAAGGGGGACCCCGGGAACGCGGGTGCGGGTTGGGGGTCCTGCCGGGCCTTGGGGGGTTGGGGGTGTGGAGGTGGGAAGGAGGGTGGTCTGTCGTCGGGACGCGGGGGGAGGGCCCTCTCCGCCCGGCCTCGTGGGGAGTGGGCTTAGGATGCCGTCGGCACGCGTTGGCGTGTGGGACTCGGTGGCGTGGGCGGTGGCCGGCCGGTGCCCGGTGTGGCCCCGTGTCGAGGGCCCGCGGCGGCGAGGACCCCCGGCCGTGGCTGGGGTGTGGTGGTCGGCGTCGGGGCGCGGTGGCCGGCGGTTGGGGCTGGTGGGGGGGGTCCGTGCCGTCCCCGCCTCGCCCGCCTCGCCCTCTCCAGGTACCTAGTGCGTCCCGGCGCGGAGGTTTAAAGACCCTCGGGGGAGTCGCCCGTCCGCCTTGGGGTCGGGGCGGTCGGGCCCGTGGGGACGTGGGAGGTCCGTCCCTCGTCCCACGGACTCCGCCTCCACCGGGCCGGGGCGCCGCGCCGCGCCGCGTCGCTGACCGCCGCCGCCGCCGCCGTGTCCGTCGGGTGGGGCCTCACCCGGCGGGCCCGTCGGACGGCCGGTGGCCGCGTGGTGGCGCGTCCCCGCGGGAGGCGGGAACCCCCGGGCGCCTGTGGGGTGTCCGAGCCGGCACGCGCGGTGTCGGTGCCGGCTGCGCCCCGTTGTGAAACCTTCCCGACCCCTCCGGTCTGATTTCTCTCTGACTCGGCCGGCCCGAGGCGACCCCCCCCCTCTCACCCTCCCGGGGTGGGTGGGGGCGGGAGACGTGCCGTGCCACAGAACCGAAGGCAGAAGAAACTTCTCGTACGACTCTTAGCGGTGGATCACTCGGCTCGTGCGTCGATGAAGAACGCAGCTAGCTGCGAGA
Organism: Camelus bactrianus; assembly: GCF_048773025.1. Lineage (NCBI taxonomy): Eukaryota > Metazoa > Chordata > Mammalia > Artiodactyla > Camelidae > Camelus > Camelus bactrianus. Next base: position 6,426 of record NW_027413955.1, on the reverse strand, counting down.
ATTAATGTGAATTGCAGGACACATTGATCATCGACACTTCGAACGCACTTGCGGCCCCGGGTTCCTCCCGGGGCTACGCCTGTCTGAGCGTCGCTTGACGATCAATCGCGCCCCCCCGGGTGTGTGCCCGCGGGGTCGCGCGGCTGGGGGTTTCCTCGCAGGGCCGCGGTGCCCTCCGTCCCCCTAAGTGCAGACACGGCGCCTCTGCCGTCGCGCCGTCTGTCCCTCCTCCGGCCGGTCCCGCCCCCGCGCCCGGGAGGGTGCGGGGGCGGGCGGCGGCAGGCGGAAGGCGGCAGGCGGCGTCGAGGCCCGGGAGGTGCCGCCCGCGAAAGGGAAGGGAGAAAACGGGGAGGGGGGAGCTCGCGCGTGGCCGCGGCCGCGGCCGCCGCGTTCCCACCGGGAGCCCCTCCTCGCGCCGCAAGCGTTCTCCGGGGCGCGTGCCCGGGTGCGTCGCGGTGGTGCCGGGGTGGGTGGGGGCGGTTAGGGCCTCCGCGCCGCGCCGCCCCCACCCTCCCGTCGCGCCACCGCGGCCCCCGCCTCGCCCCGTCGGGACGGGCGGCTCCTCGCCGTGGCCGAGGCGCGCGCGCGGCCGCGCCCCGGGGATGCGTGCCCCGGCGGCGACCCGCGGGACGCCGCGGCGTCGCCCGCCGCTGCGCGCTTTCCCCCGGGCTGCGTCCGCGGCCGCGCTTCGTGCCCCTGGGCCCCCGGGGCGGCGTTCTTCGGGGGCGCCGCCGCCGCGCGTCCGTCGCCCGTCGTGGGCGTCTCGTGGCCGTGCGGAGGACGGGTGGGAGCGGAGCGGAGCGGCTCGCGCCGGTGCGGTTGGCGTCGCGTGGTGGGGCAAGGGGCCCTGACGGTCGCCGCGGGGCGGCCGCCGGGCTTCTTCGGACCCGCCCGCCTCACGACCGACCGACCGGCGGCTGCCGCCGCCGCCCCCCTCTACCCTCCTCCCCGGCACGACGACGCCTCCGGCCTGGGCCCGGCGTCGCGCGCGCGCGCGCGGCTTCCCCTCTCGCCGCCCGCCCGTCCCGTGCCACGTCGCCGGCTCGTGCTCCCGTCCCCGTCCCGTCCGCCTCCCTTCTTCCTTCCGCCCTTCCTTCCGCCCTCCCGCCCGAACCCCGTGTTCGGGCGTGGGTGGGTGGGTCGGTTGAGGGGGAGGGGGACCGGGCGGTCGACCGCGGTTCGGCGCCTCGCTGGCGCGCGGCCCCTCTCCCTCCGTCCCGCCCTCTCCCGCTTCGCGGGCACCTTCTCCGTCCCCTCCGAGCCGCGACCTCAGATCAGACGTGGCGACCCGCTGAATTTAAGCATATTAGTCAGCGGAGGAAAAGAAACTAACCAGGATTCCCTCAGTAACGGCGAGTGAACAGGGAAGAGCCCAGCGCCGAATCCCCGCCCCGCGGTGGGGCGCGGGACATGTGGCGTACGGAAG